>NC_134406.1:278949421-279234470 GCF_038048845.1 Mixophyes fleayi
CATCTCCTGCACCTTCCTATATACACAAACTACTAAATTTATCCTACTAAATTGAGTCACAAAGGGTCAAGCACTGCCTCAAGCTGTTCCCTGTTGTGGGCAGTCAACTGCTCATTCCACCCCGCTTCTTCTATGCCACCTTCACTTCTGGCATCCGCGAGGGGTCAGGTAGCGGATCACTTTCTGGTTCCAAGTCTTCTGCCTGATCTGCACTTCCACCAGTTAAGCCTGCGCAAGCACCATGAGATTTTCTAACCAATCTCTGAGCTTTAACACATTCTCCACCACAGAGATATCCTGGGTGGGTAGCTCCCCTTCCCAAGACTCCCGGAACAGGGCATTAGGTTCCTGTACTCTGCGGGCATACAGTAATTTGAAAGGGGAAAAACCGGTAGACTCCTACAGCACCTCCCGATAAGCAAACAGGAGGTGTGCTAGGTGGCGTTCACATGCCCCCCCCCCCCCTCGAAGTTACAAATGCCTGCAGCATAAGCTTCAGAGCGCCATTGTACAGCTTGCACAGTCCATTAGTTTAAGTATGGTAGGGGTTGGTACAGAGCTGCCACACTCCACACTGGACCAGGCCACTCATGAACTACATCCTTTGATCAGCTAAGATTTCTATTCTGCCAAATATTCCTAGGAACGCATCCGCTACCTTTTTCGCAGTGACGGCTGACAGAGCCACAGCCTCTGGACACAGGGCAGCATAATCTACCACAGTGATGATGTACCTTTTTGCTGATCAACTGGGCACAGGTAAAAGACCTAAAATGTCCACGGCCACTCACTGGATAGGTTCCCCAACTACTGACAAGGACCTGAGGGAAGTGGAAACATTCTGCTGCCTAAGCCGCTGACACACATCATCCGACACTCCAGGACAGAAAAGCTCTGTGTCAGGCTGGCATAGTTCTATGGGCAGGAGCATCACCACTGCTAGCGGACGTAGTCTTTAAAGAGGCAAAGAGCTGGCTGGTTTCTGAAGATCTAGCAGCTTGAGCATTTTCTTCTGGGTTGGCTGATGCTGTGGTTGCTGGGATGGCTGGTATCTAGCAATTGTGGTTGTTTCCTCTGGGCTGTTATACTGGTGAAGATCCTGAAGACTAGTCAGCAGCTTATCTCCGGGTAATAGAGTTAAGAAACACGGTCACAATTCCACCCCCAACATTGATGCCTAAGACCACATCGGTTAGTCCATCCATGGTGGCAAAATCACACAACTCCTGGCCATCTCCCCAGTCCAGATAGACCCTTCTAGCACTTCCCTTTCAAGTCCATCTGCCCCAGTAACTTTGCAGTGTGACCCTATTTGGACTGGCTTCAGGTTTATCCATGTTTTTGGGGGGCCTTTTGGCCAAACAAGTGGCTCTTGATGCCTAGTCACCATTGATCATTCCAGACTCCAAATTGCTGGCACTGGTGGAAACAGTCTCTACAGGCCTAATAAACAAGTCAGCAGGGCCCCAGGGCTTGGATTAGTAATAATAATGCGCGGTCACAATTCCACCCCCAACATCGTTGCCCACAATCACAACAGTTCGGAGGCCATCCATAACGGCAACATCTTGCAACTCCTGTCCAGATACACCCTGGTCACAGATACTTCCTACTCCAGTCCATCTTCCACGGTAACTTTGGCAGTGCGACCCTACTATACAGCAGCAGGATCAATAAGATGGGGACTCATGACAGTGATTGAGCTCCCTAAATCTTTAAATCTTTCTACCTGCAGGGGTCCTACTTGGACGGCCTGCAGGTTATGCCTCATTTTTTGGGGGTATTTTGGACACACAAGTGACTCTCTCCGCTTAGTCACCTTCAGTCACGCCACACTCCGTTGGGCTGGTAGGGGTGGCCCCAGGACTCAGATTAGGGGCACAAGTCTGGGTTGCTGGGGCTGTGGGGCAGTTCATCCATAGGTGACAGATTTTTCTGCAGTTGTAGCACTTCTTTTCCACATACAATAATGTGGAAATAGAGCTGGCGCTTGCAACTAAATGAATAAACTAAATAATGAATAAATCAGTTATCCCCGCAATTCCGGAGATTCAATGTAACCAAAGTCCGTTTCAAATTCACTTTTCTCCACAGATGTGTATACATCACATCATAGCGTAACATATATCATCAAATTCATTAGAATCAAAACACCAAAATATTCTGGTGCATAATTAACCATACAAAAGCAACACCACGTGAGGGGTTTTATCCCCTTTTGGGTTTAAACTTACAAGATGTAAATCTTGAACCAGTGTAATTCAGAAGTGCTATATAGTTGTCCTCATAGCTGTATGAATCTACTCCTTCTTGTAATCTCCTTATAGTATGTACCCAGAAAAAAGATTTTGCTGATAGTGCATTATCTTTTGTAAAAAACTTTTAATGCACCAATTACATATAAAAACGTGAAAAATATAAAAAAACGTAATGGATCTGAAAAACTGGAAAATTCGGGCTATCCATAATCGGAAAACAACAACACCAGTAAGGCTGGACTCTTACCCCATCTCAGATGGATACACACGTGTAGATAAAACAACTACCCCGAACGACCGGGTTGCCGGCTCGTTTTCTCCACAGCCTATAGAGACTTGGACCGCGTCCAATCCGTCCAGTGTAAGCTCCTTTCCTGGTGCCCGCCCCCTATTGGCAAATAGAGGGCTGCTTCCACCTTGTCCGCGAAGGTATACCAATCCATTTATGATATCACTTCTTTTCCAGCCTGGGCTCTGGTGGTTTCTGATAACTCCCAGGTACAGGGCGGTAAAGTAGCTGGTAAGTGGTGGATACTTGCTTTTGTGGTTGAGTAGAAGAGTGGTGTCTTCCTGATTGTATAGTCCTTCGTGGTTGGCTGGTAAATGGCAATTCTGCCAATCATGTACTGATCCACCAACTGAGCGGCTTCTTCCAAGGTGGCTGGCCTCCTGTCCAGCACCCATTCTTTCAACTCTGGTGCACACAGGTGGTGAAACTGTTCTTGGCACATTTAGTCAATTACCTCATCCATAGTCTGGGCACCAGCTCCACACACCCACTTCCTGGCGGACTCCCACAGAAGGTTGGCAAACTCCTCATGGGTGGCATGGGGGTTCTTGGCTAAGTCCCAGAACCTTTGTTGGTAGGTCTCTGGGGTAATAATGTACCGATGAAGGAGGGCCCTTTTTACTATATCAAAGTCCACACTGAGTACAGCGTGTAGTCTGCAGGTCCTTTCAAATATGCGCAGATCAACATTCCCAAATCTCCTCAAATTTAGGGTAATCCTGATCCCCTAGGGAGCATTTCCTCCCTGAGCTGCACAGCTGTGCCCTTTCATCTTGGCTCTATGCCTAGATGACCTGTGTCCGCTTAGCTTGAGTCACATTGTCCCCTAAGGCCACCAGCTGGATACTTGGCCCTGCACTTATCATAGGACTGAGGGGCTGGCTCTGCCGATACCCTTTGTTGAGAAGAGGACACTGCTTTCTGTCACAGGACAGAGGGGCTGAGTTGAGAAGAGGAAGCTGCTCTCTGGAGGTGTCATAACCCAGGCTCTCAGGTTCTGTCAGTTACCTCTTCTCTGCCTTTCCAAGTTGTCCCTGCGGTCCTCAGGCTCTGCTGGTTAAAGACCTCTATGTAAGATGCTGTCCAGTCTGTCTCCACTCCAGAGATCCCTCCAGAATCAGAGTTTGGGTGCGGCCATCTTGGATTCAGTCACATGATTCCTCTTAGCCAATCAGTTGATAACAGCCTCCATTTCAGATTCCCTCCAAAACCAGTCCATGGAAGCTGCCATCTTGGATATAGTCACCTGATCCATCTCAGCAATTCAGAGTGCTGCTTCTGCCCAGCTGACTGCAGTCTCCAATCAGGAATCAACAACAACTATAAAAAGGACTTCCTGGAGCCCTTACCCGTTGCCAGTACAACGTTGTATTTCAGGAGCCAACCTGGTTCCCAGCAGTTTGCAGTCTCACTATCTTGCTACAGTCTTGCTACTAACCCAGCTCTGACAGTACAGTCTGCACTCTGGTCCCATTCTGGTTACAGCAACCCTCTTCCAGCATTTTGGTTCTATTCTGGTTACAGTCCGGTTCAGCAATCCAATTCCTGTTTGCTCTCCTCTGCTAGTGTAATCACCATCTGCACCAGTCCTGTCACGAACTAGGTAGTTGGAAGGCCTCACCTGCTGGTATCAGCGCTGCTATGTAAGGAGGCGCGGAGTCTAACCATCCCCAGGTTTTCACCAGGGAACCCCGCAAGGAGCATTGGACGTGTCGGTCGCGGCCCTCCCAGGTAGCTACCAGCAAGGTCTGGTGAACAATCGTAGTCGACAATCCGGGGTCAAAACTGAGCGGGCAAAAAGGTACCGAGGAGACAGGCAAGAGAGTAGTCAGAGAGCCAGGGGTCAAAGCCAGGAGATCCAAACAGAAGCCAGGGAGAATCCGAAGAGAGTGGTCAGGCAGGCAGGGGTCAAATCCAGGAAGACTAAACAAGCACAGGAGCAAAACAGGAGCCAAGAGACTTGGACTAGAGGAAGACTAGATACTTTAGCACCCTAGTGGTGCCAGAGACTAGTTTAAATACAGGTGCTCCCTGTTTCATTGATGGACGTGGAGGTCCACCAGGAAGTGCCGCTTGGCATCTCCGTTGCCTAGCATGCGCCCGAACTTCCTCCCCTGGCCGGAAGTGATGTCCCGTTACTAGGCAACGGGGCGAGCGGCTGGGGAGAGAGTGTCCATCCCCGGCACCAGGTAAGTGTGCGGGACGGCGCCTGACAAGTCCATTCACTACATGCAGAGGAACATTATCAGGTTTGTCCACGTAGTCACCAGTCCAGCTCACGAGACACATCCCAGTTTGGGTACAGACAGATCCTCAGGCGTGACGGGGTATGGTGCACTTTCTTCCTGTTTGTCAGCTAGGCTGTTGCCTTGGCCATCAGCTTCCTCCTCCGGGGGACCATGCTGTAGGTCTCATTCTCTCATCTCCTACCAGGTTGGCGAATCGCTTGGCATTGCACATAGTCTCCAGGTACGCCTTGGACATGTTGGCATACATGGATATCCTGTGCGTTCTTCTGGCTGCAGTTATTCCTCTTCTGAATAACTCTGCTCTCCTGACTTTTGCACAAAAAGCCTCCTGGGGTTATCCACCAGAAATCTGTGACAGGATAGGCATCCTATGCCATCCTGTCATGTTGCTGGGGACCGGCTCCTTCACTGGCACCTGGAACTGCTTTCTTCTGGGCACCCCCTTGCTGCTAGTGCACCCACTTGCTGGGCACCTAGCCTGGTACACTTGACCTCTTACTTCAGATAAGGGTTGCTGTTCATGGTTTCCCCTGGTCTCTCCCTATGGACCAGAGCTGCAGTACAGGACTTATCCTGTTGGGTCCTCAGGAGGCGCTCCAACTTGTGGATTCATTTGAATCCAGGAAACTGCTCTGCAAGCTGGTTGCTGGGGGAATTTACTCCTCAGCCGCCCCCTCGGCCATTGCTGGACTTGGGCTGCTTCTGCAGCCCCCACTAGATTGGCAGGGAATAGAGGGACCCCCCTAGAATCCCCTGGACTCTGGTTTCCAGACTGGAGACTGGAACTCCAAGAGCCTCCAGGAAGGACCCAAATTCCACTGGACCACCAGGGAAAAGAGCAATTCTTTTATTAGGATTAAATAAATTTATAAACACACTGTGACAGGATGGACCGCCTATGCCACCCTGTCTGTTGTTGCTGGGAAACGGCTGGGCTTACTTTGCCAACGTTCTCTTTCCTTATCCCAAATGCGCCCTCTTGCTGCAGTAGGAGGGGCATACAAATGCTGCCACCACTGGACTCCTTACCGGAATCCAGAACCGGGTTTCTTCTGAGTAACTGATGATGCTAATGAACCCTGTTACTGGTGTACCTGGGCTGGTACTCCTGACCTCTTCCTATAGATCAGGGTTGCTGTGGATGGATCCCCCTTGGCCTATCACACTGACCAGAGCTGCTGGGTAGCAGGCAGAGCGGTGGTACCGGAAAAGCTGTGTCCAACCTCAGAAACAGCCGGAGAACGGATTAGATTTAGGGTCTAATCTGTAGGTCACAGGAATACAGCAATACTGAAGATGTTTTCAAGCAGGTCTTTGAAGCAAGATGTGTATTTGCTCTCACACTGGTTGGAGGTACCAGTGCTAAGGTCAGATGAAATCAGAGGAACAACTTTTCAATACAAGCCAGTGCCTTTTATACAGTTTCGACACAGGCTATTTTTAGAATCAGAAAGCAATATGTTTCCACAAACATGGATTTACATGCATTGCAAAGCCAACAATATTTACACTTATCTATGAAATTCTAGAGACGCTGTGATGTCATGCATCACATGCTGTTTACAATGTTCAGAAAGGTTTGAACATTTTGGACAAAGACCACACAGTAACAACCTCCTGCTGGGCATTTGGCCAGTGCAGGCATTTGACACTTCATCAAAAAACTTAGTTAGCATTTCCTGCCATCAGACTCCCTCCCCATATGCCTAATTGGAGGTTTCCACTAGCAACATTACAAACCCCAAACAATGACACTTCCATACAAAACACATCCCAATACACAAAAGACCTCCATTCATAAAGGCTCATTGTATCAGATATATAAATCAGAAACAAGGCATTTCCTTTAGAAAGGTTAAAACAGAAAAACTAATTTGCTACCCTGGTCTTAGAAATAACGAGTTCCTACCTCAAAATATACACAATATCAAAAATAAGTGCTTGTGCAATTATATAAACAAGTTCCCCGCGCTATTTCCTTTAAATAAATTTATACCAGAAGTTATTTATCAGTGACCCAGACACACACACGTTTAAATTCTATGTGGCTAGCACTGGGCCTTTTCTACGCAACATGCCAGTTATTTACAGGCGCTGCAGCGCCATACAGCAGATTTACCCATCTATGTAAATATACATTTCTACGCTCCCAGGTACTCTGCGCATGGGGTTAACCTCTTCAATGCTGCAGCTCCAGGTATTACTCTGCAGCACAGTCAAAATAGTTTAATTTATGAAATATATTTTTAATAGTTACGCTATACATACAGCGCCTGGCACTGGTAAATTAACCTCTCTGACGCCAGGTAGTAACCCTACCGGCTCTGGAGCACATTACAAGACGGCCTCTGCCCATGTGAACAAAGGACATGGCCACAGTATGTAGAACAGGCGGTGACAGATAAGTGTGGTCATTGCTTGTTGCTGATATTGAAAGGTTAAAGATCTCTCCACTACAGGACACGCACATCCTTTGGGGAGAAGAAAGTCCCAGCTCCTGAATATAGTCATGAATATTACTAGTTCCCATCAAAATCCCACATATACAAACTAGTCGCCTGGTACTAGCAGCTAGCCCAAATAGGATGCATTTATACTTGTCTACTTTCAGGCAGTGCAATCCGGGTGAGCTGCGCGGTCAATCGCGTCATTTTGGCCAGGGAATTGCGGGATGCGGAAGACTTGCCTGCTCTCCCTGGAGTCCATGAGACCGATCCGTATTACGGGAGTCTCCCGGACATTCTGGGAGAGTTGGCAAGTATGTGCATGATGGGTCACTGGGAATTTTGTGACAATATAATTGCCAGAGGGAGGATTGATAGAGAAGATGGAGTCTCACCTGAAAGAATAATATTGTTATATGAGAAACAAGATGGCATTTTGAGAGGTCTGTGCTCACTTCATTGTACACGTGCAAACTGCAGACGTGATATTAAGCTCAGCTAACATTGCAGCTCCTTCGAATCTAATTAGGTGTGTGTTAAATGTTATAATCTAATTATGTATTAGCTGAGCTCAATCTTTTTAGCTGTCAAACTTTTACCACTCTTTATCAGTGAGGTCTTGCAGAGCCAAAATGCATAGAATCAATGCTATGTCTACAGTATATTTCTGATGTAACCTAAATATATTAACCCTAAGCTTATTGTACAGACTATATAAACCTGTCTGTAAATGTCTGTTTGTTACAAGTTCAGAGACCCACGCTGCATGTTCAACATAAACCCTGTCTTCATTTGTTCCATCGTGTTAGTTATGTTGCAAATGGAAGACTGAAAAGTGGGATTCATTTCGGACTAAATATATACTGGATCCAAGACTAGATTATAAGGAAACTAGGGGTAAATGTATTAAGCTCCGGGTTCTTCAACACCCGCGAGTTCGGCGTCTTCAGTGCTTAAATTTAAAGCGGCGCTGCCATGTAAAGGAAAGCTTAATACATTTACCCCTAGAAGTCATTGAGAATGAGCATATAAACACACTCAGCTGTCATGGAACTACATTATAATACACAAAGTGATGTTAATATAAGTCATATATGTATCAAGTTGAATAAACAATATCTGTAGAAATAGATGTGATGTCATCGGGTATAACCAATGAGTTCTCATTGGAACATTGTGTATTATAAGAATAATGCACATCCCTACTGTAAATTATACAGATATTAAAAGTCACCGTGGACGGTTTAGGGCCTGATAAATGCACGTGTCTGTAATTTATAGTAGGCATGGTATTATCCCATACAGATTCTACAGGAAATATTCTATACAACAATCATCATTTATTTATATAGCGCCACTAATTCCGCAGCGCTGTACAGAGAACGCACTCACATCAGTCCCTGCCCCAATGGAGCTTACAGTCTAAATTCCTTAATATACACAGAGACAGAGAGAGAGACTATGCAAATTTTGATAGCAGCCAATTAACCTAGCAGTATGTTTTTGGAGTGTGGGAGGAAACGCGGAGCACCAGTGGGTTTCCCACGCAAACACGGGGAGAACATACAAACTCCACACAGAAATAACGTAATACTGAAAGATAAACTCTACAGCTATATATTACAGGAGAGTTACGGTTTGTAGCTCAACCCATTTTCACCACGACCAACTGAACATTATAAACAGTGTGGCAGGATCACGTAGAAATAATTTATTGCAGAATGTATTTCAATCAGAGGTGCAGGCACCAATGTATATAATTGCAAATGCACTTATCGTGTTACAATGGGCTGTGTTTCTATGAAAGTGTCATTGTTTGGGTTTGTATCTTTGCTAGAGGGAATTTTGTTTGCCGATAGCAGGAAATGCAAAGTATGTCTCTATTTATGTGAAATGACAAACACCTGTTTAGCCTGTATACCAGCAGGGGGCCGCTGTCTGGTGTGTCTGCATCTCAGATAATGCAAGCATCAAGTTTTAGCACATACAGAGAAGTGTAAATATTGTTAGCTTTGCATTGCCTGTAAATCCATGTTGGGAAACATTGTATCCTGATACTAAAAATAGCTCAGATGTTGCTGAACCATTTCGGGTCAGGGTGCTGGCTTACCCTACCATGAGTTATGTCAGAACTGTATACAAAGTGAGCTGTTTGAGCATGTGTAATGTATCATTCTTGTACCATTTATACTTCTGTAAATATCGCCAGTACCCCAGACTGGCGTGTGAACTGTCCTTCTTAGGACTACTTGAGCTAATAAACCATCTTTTGCTTCAAAGACCTGCTTGGAAACTTCTCCGTGCTGAAATTCCTGTGACCTACAGATTAGACCCAACTCTAATCCGTTCCCGGCTGCTCTTCGATTTGGAACCAGATTTCTGGTACCACCGCTCTGCCCGCTACCCAGCAGCTCTGGCCAGTGTGATAGGCCAGGGGAAATCCATCACAGACACCGATCCATAGTAAGAGGTCAGGGGTACCAGCCACGTACACCAGTAACAGGAGCGAAGTGTGAGGGGGGAGGCTAGGGTGATGTGGGCTCGGAGTGATGGGGGCATGAAGTGAGGGGGGGTGCTCAGGGTGATAGGGGCATGGTATGTGTGGGGGGGGGGGGTCATGGTGATGGGGACTCGGAGTGATAGGGTGATGGGAACGTGAAGTGAGGGGGATGCTCAGGGTGATAGGGGCACGGTGTGTGTGTGTGGTTGGTTCAAGGTGATGGGGGCTCGGAGTGATGGGAACGTGGTGTGAGGGTGATATGAAAGAATCCTTATCGTCTTGGGGCACCTATAGCTTGAGCACTAAAGCCAAGCTAGGAGTTGCTGTAGCATTGGTAGAGTAGGGTACGGCAGTGTTCACACATGGAGTGGGGGTGTAAGACTTCAGCTTCGGGGCTTCATACCATCATGGGTCCATTCAGACAGATAACACAGGTAAACACATTTTCTTACAAGTTTTAATAGAGGGATAGAAAAAAGGGCATTATTTTATGGTCGCTCAGACGTTATGTTAGAAATGTGAAGACATCTGATCATAATAAAATAAACCCTGACCCCCATCAGTGCAGAAAATACAGAAATTACCTCCATAAATTATAACAATTAACATCACTGGAGGTAAAAGTGTTTTATGTTGCACATTATGAAGTCACTTTACCTCCACTATTATAGAATTCCCTAACTGTACCCGTCCTCCTACTCTATCAATATCTACCCGATTTCTTTCTATTAAAAACCTGGAAAAAAAAAATAAACATTTTGAAATAAAATAACCTACATTCTGTTCCATAAAGCTGACGCCCTCACAGCCGTCCCAACAAACATTATCACCAACATAGCAATCACATGTCAGTCAATTATACTGTCTGCCCTCACAGCGTTACAGCATCAGTTCCACCCTGGTCGTGCGTCAGTGCCCGTCACGCCGCCAGCCCCCCCCGACAGCTCGTGCGTCAGTGTCCGTCACGCCGCCAGCCCCCCCCCCCCCCCGACAGCTCGTGCGTCAGTGTCCGTCACGCCGCCAGCCCCCCCCCGACAGCTCGTGCGTCAGTGTCCGTCACGCCGCCAGCCCCCCGACAGCTCGTGCGTCAGTGTCCGTCACGCCGCCAGCCCCCCGACAGCTCGTGCGTCAGTGTCCGTCACGCCGCCAGCCCCCCCGACAGCTCGTGCGTCAGTGTCCGTCACGCCGCCAGCCCCCCCCGACAGCTCGTGCGTCAGTGTCCGTCACGCCGCCAGCCCCCCGACAGCTCGTGCGTCAGTGTCCGTCACGCCGCCAGCCCCCCCGACAGCTCGTGCGTCAGTGTCCGTCACGCCGCCAGCCCCCCCGACAGCTCGTGCGTCAGTGTCCGTCACGCCGCCAGCCCCCCCGACAGCTCGTGCGTCAGTGTCCGTCACGCCGCCAGCCCCCCCCGACAGCTCGTGCGTCAGTGTCCGTCACGCCGCCAGCCCCCCCCGACAGCTCGTGCGTCAGTGTCCGTCACGCCGCCAGCCCCCCCCGACAGCTCGTGCGTCAGTGTCCGTCACGCCGCATGCCCCCCCCCCCCCCGACAGCTCGTGCGTCAGTGTCCGTCACGCCGCCAGCCCCCCCCGACAGCTCGTGCGTCAGTGTCCCTCACGCCGCCAGCCCCCCCCCCCCCCCGACAGCTCGTGCGTCAGTGTCCCTCACACCGCCAGCCCCCCCCCCCCCCGACAGCTCGTGCGTCAGTGTCCGTCATACAGCCAGCCCCCCCGACAGCACATGCGTCAGTGTCTGTCACGCCGCCAGCCCCCCCGACAGCTCGTGCATCAGTGTCCGTCATGCCGCCAGCCCCCCCGACAGCACGTGCGTCAGTGTCCGTCACACCGCCAGCCCCCCCGACAGCTCGTGCGTCAGTGTCCATCACGCCGCCAGCCCCCCCGACAGCTCGTGCGTCAGTGTCCGTCACGCCGCCAGCCCCCCCCGACAGCTCGTGCGTCAGTGTCCGTCACGCCGCCAGCCCCCCCGACAGCTCGTGCGTCAGTGTCCGTCATGCCGCCAGCCCCCCCCAACAGCACGTGCGTCAGTGTCCGTCATGCCGCCAGCCCCCCCGACAGCTCGTGCGTCAGTGTCCGTCACGCCGCCAGCCCCCCCGACAGCTCGTGCGTCAGTGTCCCTCACGCCGCCAGCCCCCCCGACAGCTCGTGTGTCAGTGTCCGTCACGCCGCCAGCCCCCCAGACAGCACGTGCGTCAGTGTCCCTCACGCCACCAGCCCCCCCGACAGCTCGTGTGTCAGTGTCCGTCACGCCGCCAGCCCCCCCCCCCTCCCCCGACAGCTCGTGCGTCAGTGTCCGTCACGCCGCCAGCCCCCCCGACAGCTCGTGCGTCAGTGTCCGTCACGCCGCATGTGAAGCACAGTAGCGATATCTCCCAATGTTTGTTCTTCTGGTTTTTCCACTGTTGGGCGAGCGTAACGGCAGTTTGTCCCTGGTCTATGATGGCCGCTGTGTCTCATTCTTCTACGTCTTATGAGATCTGTACATGTTCTCCAGTCATTCCTAGTGTCTGAGGAGCTATCTACGGTATGAAGAGAAAGCTATAACCGTCACCAGCAGGGTGATGAGAGCCAGGCTCGCAGTGGCTGTAGCCGTAAATAAATGAGGGTACTGAAGCTGGCAGTACCACATTATGAATAGAATCAGTCCAAGTAATGGTACCAACAGACTGCCAATGTTTAGAGGAACCTGGTCAAGTTCAGCACCACTCTGTCCTGGAGCTGATGCATGCTGGGAGATGTGACAATGCAACACACAGTTGTCCATAAGCTGGAGAGAAGCAACGGTCTGCGAGTCATTGCGGAGAAGATGCCCCTGATAGATAAGACGGACGCGCGACTCCTGTCCTGGAAACTGGCTCCTGCAAGAGGAAGCAGACAAGGAAATGTGAACATACCGAGGAGAGAATCATACAACATGATGTCATATATCTGCTGACACACTGCTCGCTGCCTCAGCTCTAACCCATGTGTTATTATCACACTGCAGAACACTGTGATAAACGGTTGTTACACAGTTCCCGGGAGGATGAGGAACATTCTACAACTCGATTATCAGAACCTGAAATACTGATTTACATCTACATACAGGACACAAACCCCGAAACACGGGAGATGATCTACACCAGTTATATGTCGCACAGGAGGCTTTTGCCATAAGTTGGTTGAGATTGTTAAAAAATGTGTTAAATCTGTTCCTCTCTGTAGTTCCCACAAGGACGCGGTCAGGGCAGGGTTTAGTCTGGGTTGTTACTTTGCCCTCTTTGGATACAGCCCGATAGGTCTGTGTGTAACTCACAGATGTGAGTGGAGCCGTTCAGGGACTCGCAGAGTTCTCACGCGGCTCTCCAAGCCGGCAGTAACATAACACGGCCACTGGATGCCCAGCAACAAGCCCCCATCTGAAATATATGGACAGAAGTATCTGGCCACACCTGTTAATTATTGAATTGTACAAAAGAAAAAAATACCCAGCGCTGGTTGCAATAATATATAATGTAAACCTTAATTGTATAATAGCAGGATATACAAATAACGGATACCCACACCTGCAGCCGGCCAATATCAATATCACACAGTACACATAACTAACAGATGACAGCGCTGGTGTGTACACTGTATCAAATTTATTTAAAACATAAATAAAATAATTGTTACAGGAGGACTCCATGCACGAGAGGGTGATTATGACCATCTAGGTCCAGCAAGGTACCGTGGTATACATCTGTGGACTATAAGATTACACTGCATGTGCTAGGAGCACGATGGCTTCAATTATTCATTTCCGCTGATGTTTCTGCACACACCTGATTACTGATATTCGGAGTAATATTCCAACTCTCGCAGGAGTAACATCGGTTAAAGATTTCCAGGACTGTGTTGCAATCAGCTCCATCTGTTGATTAATTAATCTGGAACTATAGTCTGATCATATACTCTCCATTGGATTTGCATTACGATCTTTGGAGCATTTCAATGAGATATAAGGCTCCAACTCTCAAGCTCTAACCACGCTATTATTTTATTTTATTCATAACAATTATTTTATGTATGTTGTAAATAAATTTGATACAGTGTACACACCAGCGCTGTCATCTGTTTTTCTGTTAATTATTGAATTGAGGTGTTTCAATCAGACCTGTTGCCAGAGGTGTATAACATCCAGCACCAGCCATGCAGTCTCCATTTGCAAACATTTGTGATACAAAATGGGCCGTTCTAAAGAGCTCAGTCACACCAAGCGCGGTACTGTGATAGGATGCGCGGTACTGTGATAGGATGCGCGGTACTGTGATAGGATGCGCGGTACTGTGATAGGATGCGCGGTACTGTGATAGGATGCGCGGTACTGTGATAGGATGCGCGGTACTGTGATAGGATGCGCGGTACTGTGATAGGATGCGCGGGTACTGTGATAGGATGCGCGGTACTGTGATAGGATGCGCGGTACTGTGATAGGATGTGTGATACTGTGATAGGATGTGTGATACTGTGATAGGATGTGTGGTACTGTGATAGGATGTGTGATAGGATGTGTGATAGGATGTGTGATACTGTGATTATTACAAAGTGGAAGCATTTAGGAACAACAGCAACTCAGCCACGAAGCAGAAGACCAGGTAAAATCACAGAGCGGGGTCAATGACTGTTAAGGTGCATGGTGCATAAGAGTCACCAACGCTCTGCTGATTCCATAGCTGAAGAGTTGTGAACTTCCACTGGCATTAATATAAGCACAAAAACTGTGCGTCAGGAGCTTAATGGATGGGTTTCCATGGCCGAGCAGCTGCATACAGCCTTACATCACCAAGACCAATTTCAAGCGTCAGATAAGTGGTGTAAAGCACACAGACACTGGACTGTGGAGCAGTGGAATCGTGTTCTGTGGAGTGATGAATCACACTTCTCTGTTTGGCAACCAGATGGGCAAGTCTGGGTTTGGTGGTGTTAGGAACTTACCTTGTTCCCGTTCCGCTGCGCTGTCAGCGGGAGCTGACAGTGGTGTCCATATCTTCAGCGCTTCTTCTGTTAGCGCTGCCGCACTTCCGGCTTCTCTCTGCTGCTGATCATGTGACTCCTGGGCGGGGGATTCAAACTCCTATATCTTCCCTGCTCTGACACGCTGCCTGTGTCAGAGCAATGTGTTTCCTGTTCCTGGCTACAGTTCCTGTGTCCTGACTCCTGTGAACCTGCTCCCTGTTTACCCCTCTATTCCTCCTACTCCTGTGTACCTACCTGGCTGTGACCTGACTATTCTCTGGATCTTCCTCTGGCACCGTATACCCGATACCTTCTGTGTACCGACCCGGCTGTGTTACCAACGATTCTCTGGATCTCCCTCTGGCACCGTATACCTGATACCTTCTGTGTACCGACCCGGCTGTGTTACCAACTATTCTCTGGATCTCCCTCTGGCACCGTATACCTGATACCTTCTGTGTACCGACTCGGCTGTGTTACCAACTATTCTCTGGATCTCCCTCTGGCACCGTATACCCGATACCTTCTGTGTACCGACTCGGCTGTGTTACCAACTATTCTCTGGATCCTGCCATGCACCCATTGCCTCCGTGCATCTACCGGTTACTGTTCCAGACCTACTACGCCTGGAATTAACGGTTAGTGCCTGTACTTGCACCGCATTGCCTATTTTCTTGTCTGCCTGCCATCACTTAGAACTTTCTCCCTTACGTCAGTAGGCTAATCTGGGGGCCGCGACCTGCGGTTCTTCGGCAGCTAAGCCCACACTACCTTGCGGTGGTTCTTGGTGAAGACCGGAAGGCCGTTAGACTCCGCGCCCTAGGTAAGCCTGTGCTAATATTGACTAAGGCATCAGAATCGTAACAGGTGGATGCCGGGAGAACGTTACCTGACTGACTGCATTATGCCAACTGTGAAGTTTGGTGGAGGAGGGATAATGGTATGGGGCTGTTTTTCAGGGTTTGGGCTAGACCCCTTATCTCCAGTGAAGGACAATCTTAATGCTTCAGCATACCAAGTCATTCTGGACAATGCTGTGCTTCCAACTTTGTGGCAACAGTTTGTAGAAGGCCCTTTTCTATTCCAACATGACTGTGCCCCAGTGCACAAAGCAAGGACTACAAAGACATGGTTTGATGAGTTTGGTGTGGAAGAACTTGACTGGCCCGCACAGAGCCCTGACCTCAACCCCATCGACCACCTTTGGAATGAACTGGAACGGAGATTGTGAGCCAGGTCTTCTCATCCAACACCAGCGTCTGACCTCATAAATGCTCTACAGAATGAATGGGCACAAATTCCCACAGAAACACTCCAACATCTTGTGGAAAGCCTTCCAAGAAGACTGGAAGCTGTTATCACTGCAAAAGGGGGACCAACTCCATATTACAGTATATGTATTTGAATACAATGTCATCATATTCCCTGTTGGTGTATTGGTCAAGCGTCCGAATATTTTTGTCCATATGTCCATATAGTGTACAGTCATGGCCAAAAGTTTGGAGAATGACACAAGTATTGGTTTTCACAAAGTCTGCTGTGTCAGTGTTTTAGACCTTTTTGTCAAATGTTGCTATAGTAAATTACAAGCATTTCATAAGTGTCAAAGTGACAATTACATTAAGTTTATGCAAAGATTTAATATTTGTAGTGTTGATCCTTCTTTTTGAAGACCTCTGCAAGTCGCCCTGGCAGCTGTCAATCACCTTCTGGGCCACATACTGACTGATTGCCACTCATTCTTACCTAATCTTGGAGTTTGTCAGAATTTGTGGGTTTTTGTTTGTCCACCCGCTTCTTGAGGATTGACCACAAGTTCTCAATGGGATTAAGGTCTGGGGAGTTTCCTGGCCATGGACCCAAAATTTCGATGTTTTGATTCTCGAGCCACTTAGTTATCACTTTTGCCTTATGGCAAGGTGCTCCATCATGCTGGAAAAGACATTGTTCATAACCAAACTGTTCTTGGATGGTTGGGAGAAGTTGCTCTTGGAGGATGTATTGGTACCATTCTTTATTCATGGCTGTGTTCTTAGGCACAGTTGTGAGTGAGCCCACTCCCTTGGCTGAGAAGCAGCCCCACATATGAATGGTCTCAGGATGCTTTACTGTTGGCATGACACAGGACTGATGGTAGCGCTCACCTTTCCTTCTCCGGACAAGCGTTTTTATAGATGCCTCAAATAATCTGAAAGGGGATTCATCAGAGAAAATGACTTTACCCCAGTCCTCAGCAGTCCAGTCACTGTACCTGTTGCAGAATATCAGTCTGTCCCTGATGCTTTTCCTTGAGAGAAGTGGCTTCTTTGCTGGCCTACTTGACACCAGGCCATCCTCCAAAAGTCTTCGCTTCACTGTGCGTGCAGATGCACTCACACCTGCCTGCTGCCATTCCTGAGCAAGCTCTGCACTGGTGGTGCCCCGATCCTGCAGCTGAATAAACTTTAGGAAACGGTCCTGACACTTGCTGGACGTTTTTTGGGCGCCCTGAAGCCTTCTTCACAACTATTGAACCTCTGTCCTTAAAGTTCTTGATGATCTGATAAATTGGTTGATTTGGGTGCAATCTTACTAGCAGCAATATCCTTGCCTGTGAAGCCCTTTTTGTGCAAAGCAATGATGACTGCAACTGTTTCCTTGCAGGTAACCATGGTTGACAGAGGAAGAACAATGATTTCAAGCACCACCCTCCTTTTAAAGCTTCCAGTCTGTGATTCTAACGCAATCAGTATGACAGAGTGATCTCTAGCCTTGTCCTTGTCAACACTCTCACCTGTGTTAATGAGAGAATCACTGACCTGATGTCAGCTGGTCCTTTTGTGACAGGGCTGAAATGCAGTGGAAATGTTGTTTTTGGGATAAAGTTCATTGTCATGGCAAAGAGGGACTTTGAAATTAATTGCAATTCATCTGATCACATGATAGTCTGGAGTATATGCAAATTGCCATCATAAAAACGGAGGCAGCAGACTTTGTGAAAAATAGAATTTGTGCCATTCACAAAACTTTTGGCCATGACTATGTCCTGGTGCTTCACAAAAATGAAGGAAGCCTCTGGAAAGAGCACAGTCGCTGGCTTTCCCCACGTCAGTGCGGTTTCTGTTGCCTTCGCCGCCGAATTGAGAGAAACTACAGTCCAGAAGATGATCCAGGGAGAGTCCACCAGGGAGAGTCCACCAGGGAGAGTCCACCAGGGAGAGTCCACCAGGGAGAGTCCACCAGGGAGAGTCCACCATGGAGAGTCCACCATGGAGAGTCCACCATGGAGAGTCCACCATGGAGAGTCCACCATGGAGAGTCCCACCATGGAGAGTCCACCATGGAGAGTCCACCATGGAGAGTCCACCATGGAGAGTCCACCATGGAGAGTCCACCATGGAGAGTCCACCATGGAGAGTCACACTTCCCTACTAAATTAGTAAACACATCAAGAATATGTGAACGCTGTGGAAACCTTTTGTGTTGAATCCATTTGTTGTTTTAGTGCCAATGATGTATGAAATGTGATATTACAGTTCCATATCATGAGAGAAAGAGAAGTTCCTCCGGACTCACCCACAGCAGGCAGATAATGTAGGACATCTCTCACTTTCAGATAACAATGTAGCAAATGACAGAAACCAGAATGTGAACAGCTAAGAATGAGCTAAAGGCTAAATTGAATGTTTTTTTTACTTTTGGGGGTAAATGTATGAATCTCCGGATTCTTCATCTCCGGCGTGTTCAGCCTCTTCAGCGCTTAAATTTAAAGCGGCGCTGCATTGTAAAGGGAAACTTCCCTTTATAATGCAGCGCCGCTTTAAATTTAATCGCTGAAGAGGCTGAACACGCCGGAGATGAAGAATCCGGAGATTCATACATTTACCCCTTGGTCTTTTTTGTGTATCCTCTTACTCTCAGCCTCTTACATTGCTCTCTAAGGGAGTTAATGTTCGCACTGAAATCAAATCAGCAGAATCAAAAGATTATGTAGCAAGTTATTAGCGAACATTATGGAGACATACTGATTAAAACTGCAAAGAAAATAATATATGTTTATGAAAAAAACACAATATAAAATGCCACATGAATGTGAATACAGGAGCGTCTCCTACCTTTACATCAGCAGTGATACAAATAATTGTCCAACCTTGGTTCTAAGCTCCCAGGAAACAACCCCCTTCGTAGCAATATTTCTCCCCACTTCCCCATTCTCTGTCAACTCTTTACACACAATGAAAGGAGACTGGGGCCGCAAGGAAGGCGACAAGGAGGCCGCAAGGAAGGCGACAAGGAGGCCGCAAGGAAGGCGAGAGAGATAGACTGATCAGTACACTGAGGCAGAAAGAATAAATCATATATGGAGGATGAGGAAGTAAATTCACTCAAATTATTTTCTACTTACCGCTTGATGTGAAGGACAGTGTCAGACATTCGGACAGTCACCACACGTTCTGTGTCATTCAAGAACTTCAGGCGCAGTGTTATGGATTCCTGATCATCGGTAGAGCCCCCCTCTGCCTGGGTGTGGGGTCCCCTGTGCCTCAGGGACGGTGACTCACTATTCTGTGATGGCGAGATAGGTTCTGTGTAACCAGATATAGAATCAGTACCCAGAGCAGGTTCCCCTGTGATATGAGCGGGCTCAGGGCTTGGAGGAGTGACCCTGTCAGTAAGTAGGATCGAAGAACCGGTCTCATCGTTACTCAAGGCGCCATCACTGTCAGGATTTGGATCGTGGTCGGCACTAAATACAGGATCTCTGGCTGTTCCTGCTGAGATACGTTTCTTCCTGATCCGGTTTGGACATCACCTGAGTGAGATGACGAGTGTGCTGGACTCCGCTCAGCAGTGTGAGTAGAGATCCATGCCAGGACAATCACAATGAGTAGGAGAAGAACAGCAAAGAGGAGCGTAACCTCATCATCAACACCTTCAATGAGAGCCATGGAGGTTACACTGCGGAGGAAAGGAATATAACACTGTTTGTATATGTTATTAGTCTGTGACACCGACTGTCCCCCGCCCATGCACTGTACACGACACCGACTGTCCCCCGCCCCATGCACTGTACACGACACCGACTGTCCCCCGCCCCATGCACTGTACACGACACCGACTGTCCCCCGCCCCATGCACTGTACACGACACCGACTGTCCCCCGCCCCATGCACTGTACACGACACCGACTGTCCCCCGCCCCATGCACTGTACACGACACCGACTGTCCCCCGCCCCATGCACTGTACACGACACCGACTGTCCCCCGCCCCATGCACTGTACACGACACCGACTGTCCCCCGCCCCATGCACTGTACACGACACCGACTGTCCCCCGCCCATGCACTGTACACGACACCGACTGTCCCCCGCCCCATGCACTGTACACGACACCGACTGTCCCCCGCCCCATGCACTGTACACGACACCGACTGTCCCCCGCCCCATGCACTGTACACGACACCGACTGTCCCCCGCCCCATGCACTGTACACGACACCGACTGTCCCCCGCCCCATGCACTGTACACGACACCGACTGTCCCCCGCCCCATGCACTGTACACGACACCGACTGTCCCCCGCCCCATGCACTGTACACGACACCGACTGTCCCCCGCCCCATGCACTGTACACGACACCGACTGTCCCCCGCCCCATGCACTGTACACGACACCGACTGTCCCCCGCCCCATGCACTGTACACGACACCGACTGTCCCCCGCCCCATGCACTGTACACGACACCGACTGTCCCCGCCCCATGCACTGTACACGACACCGACTGTCCCCCGCCCCATGCACTGTACACGACACCGACTGTCCCCCCCCATGTACTGTATAGACTCTCCCCCCCCCCCACATGTACTGTACATGACAGACTGGCCCCCGCCCCATGCACTGTACATGACACCGACTGTTCCCCGCCCCATGCACTGTACATGACACCGACTGTCCCCCCCCATGTACTGTACATGACACCGACTGTCCCCCCCATGTACTGTACATGACACAGACTGTCCCCCCTACATGTACTGTACATGACAACAGACTGTCCCCCCCACATGTACTGTACATGACACAGACTGTCCCCCCCCACATGTACTCGTACATGACACAGACTGTCCCCCCCACATGTACTGTACATGACACAGACTGTCCCCCCCCCACATGCACTGTCCATGACACAGACTGTCCCCCCCACATGCACTGTCCATGACACAGACTGTCCCCCCCCCATGTACTGTACATGACACAGACTGTCGCCCCCCACATGTACTGTACATGACACAGACTGTCCCCCCCCCACATGTACTGTCCATGACACAGACTGTCCCCCCCCACATGCACTGTCCATGACACAGACTGTCCCCCCCACATGCACTGTCCATGACACAGACTGTCCCCCCCACATGCACTGTCCATGACACAGACTGTCCCCCCCCATGTACTGTCCATGACACAGACTGTCCCCCCCACATGCACTGTCCATGACACAGACTGTCCCCCCCCATGTACTGTACATGACACAGACTGTCGCCCCCCACATGTACTGTACATGACACAGACTGTCCCCCCCCAACATGTACTGTCCATGACACAGACTGTCCCCCCCCACATGCACTGTCCATGACACAGACTGTCCCCCCCACATGCACTGTCCATGACACAGACTGTCCCCCCCACATGCACTGTCCATGACACAGACTGTCCCCCCCCCATGTACTGTACATGACACAGACTGTCCCCCCCCACATGTACTGTACATGACACAGACTGTCCCCCCCCATGTACTGTACATGACACAGACTGTCGCCCCCCACATGTACTGTACATGACACAGACTGTCGCCCCCCACATGTACTGTACATGACACAGACTGTCCCCCCCCACATGTACTGTACATGACACAGACTGTCCCCTCCCACATGCACTGTCCACGACACAGACTGTCCCCCCCACATGCACTGTCCACGACACAGACTGTCCCCCCCACATGCACTGTCCACGACACAGACTGTCCCCCCCACATGCACTGTCCATGACACAGACTGTCCCCCCCCATGTACTGTACATGACACAGACTGTCCCCCCCCCACATGTACTGTACATGACACAGACTGTCCCCCCCATGTACTGTACATGACAGACTGTCCCCCCCACATGCACTGTCCATGACACAGACTGTCCCCCCCACATGTACTGTACATGACACAGACTGTCCCCCCCCATGTACTGTACATGACACAGACTGTCCCCCCCCATGTACTGTACATGACACAGACTGTCCCCCCCCACATGTACTGTACATGACACAGACTGTCCCCCCCTCACATGTACTGTCCATGACACAGACTGTCCCCCCCCATGTACTGTACATGACACAGACTGTCCCCCCCACATGCACTGTACATGACACAGACTGTCCCCCCCACATGCACTGTCCATGACACAGACTGTCCCCCCCACATGCACTGTCCATGACACAGACTGTCCCCCCCATGTACTGTACATGACACAGACTGTCCCCCCCACATGTACTGTACATGACACAGACTGTCCCCCCCCATGTACTGTACATGACACAGACTGTCCCCCCCCATGTACTGTACATGACACAGACTGTCCCCCCCCATGTACATGACACAGACTGTCCCCCCCCATGTACATGACACAGACTGTCCCCCCCATGTACTGTACATGACACAGACTGTCCCCCCCATGTACTGTACATGACACAGACTGTCCCCCCCCCACATGTACTGTACATGACACAGACTGTCCCCCCCCCACATGTACTGTACATGACACAGACTGTCCCCCCCCCACATGTACTGTACATGACACAGACTGTCCCCCCCCCACATGCACTGTCCATGACACAGACTGTCCCCCCCACATGCACTGTCCATGACACAGACTGTCCCCCCCACATGCACTGTCCATGACACAGACTGTCCCCCCCCACATGCACTGTCCATGACACAGACTGTCCCCCCCCATGTACTGTACATGACACAGACTGTCCCCCCCCACATGTACTGTACATGACACAGACTGTCCCCCCCCACATGTACTGTACATGACACAGACTGTCCCCCCCATGTACTGTACATGACACAGACTGTCCCCCCCACATGCACTGTCCATGACACAGACTGTCCCCCCCACATGCACTGTCCATGACACAGACTGCCCCCCCCATGTACTGTACATGACACAGACTGTCCCCCCCCACATGTACTGTCCATGACACAGACTGTCCCCCCCATGTACTGTACATGACACAGACTGTCCCCCCCCACATGTACTGTCCATGACACAGACTGTCCCCCCCACATGTACTGTACATGACACAGACTGTCCCCCCTCACATGTACTGTCCATGACACAGACTGTCCCCCCCCATGTACTGTACATGACACAGACTGTCCCCCCCACATGCACTGTACATGACACAGACTGTCCCCCCCACATGCACTGTACATGACACAGACTGTCCCCCCCACATGCACTGTCCATGACACAGACTGTCCCCCCCACATGCACTGTACATGACACAGACTGTCCCCCCCACATGCACTGTCCATGACACAGACTGTCCCCCCCACATGCACTGTCCATGACACAGACTGTCCCCCCCACATGCACTGTCCATGACACAGACTGTCCCCCCCATGTACTGTACATGACACAGACTGTCCCCCCCACATGTACTGTACATGACACAGACTGTCCCCCCCACATGTACTGTACATGACACAGACTGTCCCCCCCCACATGTACTGTACATGACACAGACTGTCCCCCCCCCCATGTACTGTACATGACACAGACTGTCCCCCCCCCATGTACTGTACATGACACAGACTGTTCCCCCCCCACATGTACTGTACATGACACCGACTGTCCCCCCCATGTACTGTACATGACACAGACTGTCCCCCCCCCATGTACTGTACATGACACAGACTGTCCCCCCCATGTACTGTACATGACACAGACTGTCCCCCCCCCACATGTACTGTACATGACAGACTGTCCCCCCCCACATGTACTGTACATGACACAGACTGTCCCCCCCACATGTACTGTACATGACACAGACTGTCCCCCCCCACATGCACTGTACATGACACAGACTGTCCCCCCCACATGCACTGTCCATGACACAGACTGTCCCCCCCACATGCACTGTCCATGACACAGACTGTCCCCCCCACATGTACTGTCCATGACACAGACTGTCCCCCCCCCCACATGCACTGTCCATGACACAGACTGTCCCCCCCACATGTACTGTACATGACACAGACTGTCCCCCCCCACATGCACTGTACATGACACAGACTGTCCCCCCCCCCCATGTACTGTACATGACACAGACTGTCCCCCCCCCATGTACTGTACATGACACAGACTGTCCCCCCTCACATGTACTGTACATGACACAGACTGTCCCCCCCCCCACATGCACTGTCCATGACACAGACTGTCCCCCCCACATGTACTGTACATGACACAGACTGTCCCCCCCACATGCACTGTACATGACACAGACTGTCCCCCCCATGTATGACGTCACACGTCCGAGATCACTAACAATGAAGTAATGACGTCACCGGCTGGTTATTATATCAGGACATGTGTATTATACTCACTGTTACTTCTCCAGCTGCCGCTGTACTTCCTGCTGCTGACGGTGCCCAGAGCCCGGTGCATGCCGGGAGCAGAAGAACCGGTCACATGTCTGTCTCTGGCCGCCATCTCCATCCAGGGCAGTGTGGGAGGAGCCTGACCGCTGCCCGCCCGCTGCCACACCCACTTACAGCCACCTGCCCGCTGCCACGCCCACGTGCCGCCTACCTGCCCGCTGCCACGCCCACTCACCGCCTACCTGCCCGTTGCCACGCCCACTCACCGCCTACCTGCCCGCTGCCACGCCCACCTGTGGAGTTCACTTAATAACAGAAACTAACACTGAGTGATAACAGAGACAATATCACAAGGTGATAACAGAGAGAGGGACACAGGGTGATAACAGAGAGAGGGACACTGGGTGATAACAGAGAGGGACACTGGGTGATAACAGAGAGAGGGACACTGGGTGATAACAGAGAGAGGGACACTGGGTGATAACAGAGACAATAACACAGGGTGATAACAGAGAGAGGGACACTGGGTGATAACAGAGAGAGGGACACTGGGTGATAACAGAGACAATAACACAGGGTGATAACAGAGAGAGGGACACTGGTTGATAGAGAGAGGGACACTGGGTGATAACAGAGAGAGGGACACTGGGTGATAACAGAGACAATAACACAGGGTGATAACAGAGAGAGGGACACTGGTTGATAGAGAGAGGGACACTGGGTGATAACAGAGAGAGGGACACTGGGTGATAACAGAGACAATATCACAAGGTGATAACAGAGAGAGGGACACAGGGTGATAACAGAGAGAGGGACACTGGGTGATAACAGAGAGGGACACTGGGTGATAACAGAGACAATATCACAAGGTGATAACAGAGAGAGGGACACAGGGTGATAACAGAGAGAGGGACACTGGGTGATAACAGAGAGGGACACTGGGTGATAACAGAGAGAGGGACACTGGGTGATAACAGAGAGAGGGACACTGGGTGATAACAGAGACAATAACACAGGGTGATAACAGAGAGAGGGACACTGGGTGATAACAGAGAGAGGGACACTGGGTGATAACAGAGACAATAACACAGGGTGATAACAGAGAGAGGGACACTGGTTGATAGAGAGAGGGACACTGGGTGATAACAGAGAGAGGGACACTGGGTGATAACAGAGACAATAACACAGGGTGATAACAGAGAGAGGGACACTGGTTGATAGAGAGAGGGACACTGGGTGATAACAGAGAGAGGGACACTGGGTGATAACAGAGACAATATCACAAGGTGATAACAGAGAGAGGGACACAGGGTGATAACAGAGAGAGGGACACTGAGTGATAACAGAGACAATATCACAAGGTGATAACAGAGAGAGGGACACAGGGTGATAACAGAGAGAGGGACACTGGGTGATAACAGAGAGGGACACTGGGTGATAACAGAGACAATATCACAAGGTGATAACAGAGAGAGGGACACAGGGTGATAACAGAGAGAGGGACACTGGGTGATAACAGAGAGGGACACTGGGTGATAACAGAGAGAGGGACACTGGGTGATAACAGAGAGAGGGACACTGGGTGATAACAGAGACAATAACACAGGGTGATAACAGAGAGAGGGACACTGGGTGATAACAGAGAGAGGGACACTGGGTGATAACAGAGACAATAACACAGGGCGATAACAGAGAGAGGGACACTGGGTGATAACAGAGAGAAGGACACTGGGTGATAACAGAGAGAGGGACACTGGGTGATAACAGAGACAATAACACAGGGTGATAACAGAGAGAGGGACACTGGGTGATAACAGAGAGAGGGACACTGGGTGATAACAGAGACAATAATACAGGGTGATAACAGAGAGAGGGACACTGGGTGATAACAGAGAGGGACACTGGGTGATAACAGAGAGAGGGACACTGGGTGATAACAGAGAGAGGGACACTGGGTGATAACAGAGACAATAACACAGGGTGATAACAGAGAGAGGGACACTGGGTGATAACAGAGACAATAACACAGGGTGATAACAGAGAGAGGGACACTGGGTGATAACAGAGAGAGGGACACTGGGTGATAACAGAGAGAGGGACACTGGGTGATAACAGAGACAATAACACAGGGTGATAACAGAGAGAGGGACACTGGTTGATAGAGAGAGGGACACTGGGTGATAACAGAGAGAGGGACACTGGGTGATAACAGAGACAATAACACAGGGTGATAACAGAGAGAGGGACACTGGGTGATAACAGAGACAATAACACAGGGTGATAACAGAGAGAGGGACACTGGGTGATAACAGAGAGAATAACATTTTCATTGTCTTGATTTTCGCGAGAAAAGCACAGAGGTGCGAGGTTCCACAATAGACCACCCTGGAGGATGAGTTCTATAAGAAGCTTTTGTTAGGACTACAATCCTGGCCGCATCGAGGACGGGTTATTGCTGGGATGGAGGAAGAGTACCAGAGTCATCAGAGATATGGCATCGGCTTCAATATTCTTATAGTCTGATCGATATGTGAGAATGAGATTAAAACGACCAAAGAACGATGCCCGACGAGCTTGACGGGGATTCAGACACTTGGCTTCTTGAAGAAAAATAAGGTTTCTGTGATCAGTATAGACGGTCACTGAATGGATATCCCCCTCAAGGAGATGACGCCATTCTTCAAGGGCAGCCCTAACTGCAAGGAGTTCTTTATCCCCAGTGCCATAGTTTCTTTCATTAGGGGAGAGCTTCTTAGAGAAAAGGCAGATGTTTCCCAGAGGAAAGACAGCGTCTACTTCTAAAGTGAAAGGTTTATGTTGGTTGGGTAGGGAAAGCCCAGTAGCAGAAGAAATGGCCTCCTTTGAAGTATTGAGATTAGCTGACTTCTGTGTTAAAGCCGTAATGGGTGCAACAATAGAAGAAAAGTCCTTAATAAACTGTCGTTAAAAGTTTGCAAACCCCACTAATATTTGAATGGCTTTTAGACCGAGGGGAAGAGGCCAGTTGGTAATGGCAGCAAGCTTCTCGGGGTCCATGCTCAGACCGGATCCAGATACCTAGTAACCTAAAAATGGAATTTGGGAAACTTCAAAGATACATTTTCCAGTTTGCAGAGAGATGTTGGTGCAGGCGAGAATCCTTGACGTGCCTCCGGTGAGAAGATAAATCCAGGGAAAAAATTAAAATGTCATCAAGATATACTACCACTATGACATAGAGAAGATCACTAAATATCTTGCTCATAAACGATTGACAGACAGCTGGAGCACTGTATAATCCAAAGGGCATGACTAATTACTCAAAGTGCCCCTCTTGCGTGTTGAACGCAGTTTTCCATTCATCTTCGTTTCAGATACAAATTAAATTGTAAGCTCTGCGGAGATCCAACTTAGAAAAAATCTTGGAACATGAGAGGATATCAAAGAGTTCAGAAATGAGGGGGAGAGAATAGTGGTTCTTAACAGTGATGTTATTTAGAGGTCTGTAGTCAATGTATGGATGTAATGAGCTGTCTTTCTTTCTAACAAAAAAGAATCCTGCTCCAGCAGGTGAAGAAGATTTCCAGATGAATCCCTGATGCAAAATTTCCCAAATGTACTGATACATGGCCTAGGAGAAAGGGGGAAAATCCAACCTCCAGGAATATGTTTTCTTGGAAGTAAATCAATGGCACAGTCCTAAGGACGATGTGGTGGTAGGGTCTCTGATTTTGCCTTACTGAATACATCTTGGAAGGAGGAATAAGCGGTAGGAACCACAGGTCCATGTGAGAGGATGTTGCATGAAGTATGAGAAGGCAACGGAAACAGAAATAAGGCACCGTTTGTGGCAGAAAGGACCCCAAGAAGTGACTGGGGCCTTGTTCCAGTCAAGTTGGGGAGAGTAACCAAGGTATCCTAGAATGTGAGAGTTAATGGACCTAGGCAACACCAGGAATTGAATCCACTCTCGATGCAAATTCCGTCAGACAGATGGAGAGGAGAGGAAACGCTGGTGATAGTGCAATTACCATCCACCGCTGTGAGGGAAAGTGGTTGTGGTGAGGGCACCATAGGAATGCGGAGTTGCATGGCAAGGGATGAAAAGATGAAATTTCCGGTGGAGCCAGAATCCACAAAGGCAGATGTCTCAAAAGGGCCACCAGGAGCTACAAGCTTGACTGTCATCAGGAAGTCCGAATTAGGAATAGAGCAGGGAGTGGGTGATATAGCTCCTATTTCGGCCTCCCTTTTACCGACTAGTATACATCGTTTCCCAGCATCTTAGGACAGGTGTTAGGAAGGTGCCCAGTCTCCCCGCAATACAAACAAAGATTTTGTTTGAAGCGCCTCTCTCATTCTTCCGGAGTGAGGCGGGAGCGACCAATTTGCATGGGTGGTGGTGGAGGTGATGCCAGATTCTGGAAACATGGAGCAAGATGAGGTGTGAGTCTCTTAGAGGAAGACTTTTCCTGGGTACGTTCCCTATAAGGGAGGTCTACTCTAATACAAAGAGAAATCAAAGAATCCAAGTCTGCTGGCAGTTCCCTGAAAACCAATGCGTCCTTAATCTGGTCAGCGAGACCCTGGCAGAAGGTGGCAATAAAGACCTCGTTATTCCACTTGAGTTGGCTGAGCCTTGTGGTACTCCAACTGATAAAGGAAGCGGAGCAGAGGTGGATCCAGAGAAATTAACACTGAAAGAGCGATTAGATAGGTAGGATGAGAACCAGGATAGGACAGTGCCTTCAAGACCAAGGGATTGTAGTGTTTGTATGAGGAGAGAGTGGTCAACAGTGTCAAATGCAGCAGAGAGATTCAGGAGAATTAGAAGAGAGTAATGGTTGTTAGTTTTTGCTGTGATCAGATCATTGACAACCTTGGTCAGCGCAGTCTCTGTGGAGTGTTGAGAGCGAAAGTCTGACTGAAGAGGATCCAATAGGTTGTTTGCTGTAAGAAAGTGTGTGAGGCGAGTGTAGGCAATTCTCTCTAGAAGCTTGGAGGGGCATGGGAGCTGGGGCAGTAATTTACGGGAGAGTTAGGGTCAGAATTCTGTTTTTTTAAAATGGGAGTAATCACTGCATGCTTGAATAGTGATGGAAAAATACCAGTAGAAAGAGATAGATTACAGATTTTAGTTAGAGGGGGAATGAGCACAGGAGACAGGGACCTACTAATTTGTGAGGGAATGGGATCAAGAGGACAGGAGGTAGAGTAGGAAGATGAGAAGAGAGTAGAAACTTCCTCTTCATTTGTGGGATCAAATGAAGAGAGAGTGTCAGAGGGTGCTACAAAGGAATTGAGCCGATTCCTTGTCAAGGGAGGTGATACCATTTCAAGCCTGATCTTATCAATTTTGTCCTTGAAATAGGAAGCAAGATCCTGGGCACTGATGTTAGTTGGAGGATTTGGGGCAGGAGGATTCAGAAGAGAGTTAAATGTGTTAAAGAGGCGTTTGGGGTTAGAAGCCTGAGCATAGATGAGAGATCTGTAGTATGCTTGTTTAGCAGTGTCCAGAGCATTTCTGTAGGAGTGGTAGATATCAGTATTTGTGATGAAATCATTAGAGGCACAAGATTTACGCCAGTGACGTTCTGCTTTACGAGAAAGTTTTTGTAGAGTTTGCATTACTGTAGTGTGCCACGGTTGGCAACGAAGTCTACGCGAAGTATGTAGTGTCGCTGGAGCCACTTGTTCCAGGGCAGTTACTAGGGTTTGATGAAAATGGGGTACTGCCCGATCAGGGGAGGAGAATGTAGAAATTGGGGAGAGAAGGTGTTGGAGAGAGGTGGAAAACTGTTGCAAATTAATAGCGTTGATATTCCTGTGGGTACGAGGAGGCTTGGAAGAGTTTGACACTAGGGAGGGTAAAGAACTGGGGGTGAGTGAGTAGCTAATAAGGTTATGATCCGAGAGGGGGAAAGGAGTGTTAAGGAAATTAGAAACTGAGCATAGTCTAGAGAAAACAAGATCAAGACAGTGGCCATCCTGATGAGTAGCAGATTCAATCCACTGGGAGAGGTCAAGTGAGGATGTTAGAGAGAGTAGTTTGGAAGCAGCATTTGAACGTGGATTAGAAATAGGGATGTTGAAATCACCCAGGATGATGGTGGGGATATTAGTAGATAAGAAGTGAGGGAGCCATGCAGAGAAGTGTTCAAGAAATTGTTGGTGTGGACCAGGAGGGCGATAGATGACAGCAACACGCATTTGTTCGGATCACCATCAGATTTCTCAGGATTGGGAATACGAAGGTTGAAGTCAGCCGCTGGAGTAGAGGAAGAGGCAGGTGGAGGTACCAAAGTGTCAGGAGCCGCGGCGACTCTCTTCCTACCTGGGTGAACGTCCCGGCCATCTCGATGACGACCGGGGCATCACTTCCAGTTACTTGGGCCCACCATTGCCAAGGCAACGGCCGGACGCCGAGTGTATTAAGCGGTGCGCCCCGGCAAGTGCTGCAGCCGGGCGCATGCACTAGTGTATAGCCTGCGGGCTAATTAATTTCTGTAATTTAATTATTAAGTCTAAACCTGTTATTCATTACAGGGCTAAGCCCTGATAGGCCAATGTCAGTATATAAGGCAGGGAGGGCTTAGCCTCCCTGCCGTTTATAGCGTCTTAGTTTGTTACTTGTGCTGACCTGCTCTGTTATACTGCTGGATTTCTGTTGTGACCTTTTTTGCCTGTTTACTGTATCTTGCCTTATTGCCTGTGACCCTGACCTTTTGGCCTGTACCTTGGATACTGCTGATCTGCTCATGACCCCGACCCTTGGCGTGTTTTCTGACTATTCTACCTTGCAAGTGACCCCTGACCTTGGCTTTCGTCTGACCATCCCTTACCATCTGTACTGTCTCCAGGCCTGCGCTGCGGTTAGTATAACAAACCTACACTACATTGGAGGCATCCGAGTATCTGTGAGCGCATCTAGCTGTATGGGAATGGCGGCTGCTATAGGCGAAGACCTCCGCCAATCCGTTCTGCAGGTTCGTTATCTGACCACTAGCAGCCTAACATTATAACCGGCCAGTGAATTCTGGGGAGGATTCTTCATGGAAAGTAATGGGACGAATCCCTCTCCAGCTCAAGTCCTTGCAGGAGAGATCCAAACACTGTCCCAGATGGTCCAAGGACTTTCGCACCGGCTATCTGCTCAAGAGGAAGCCGTAAGGTCTTCGCTAGCCCAACAGGGTTCCTCGGCATCCGTTCCGGAACCTAAGTTGAATCTGCCAGATCGTTTCTCCGGGGAAAGGTCACTGTTCCGCAATTTCAAGGAAAGCTGCAAACTTTATTTTCGTCTAAGATATCGCTCTTCTGGGTCAGAACAGCAACGGGTCGGTATTATTATATCCTTCCTCCAAGGTGATCCCCAGTCCTGGGCATTTAACCTTCCTCCGACAAGCCCTTCACTACTCTCTGTTGATGCGTTCTTTAACGCTTTAGGCCTATTGTATGATGATGCTGATAGGGTGGCTTCAGCCGAGGCTCACCTCCGGGCTCCAAAACAGGGCCGGCGCTCTGCTGAAGAATTCTGTGCCGAATTCAGGTGCTGGTCCACCAACAGCGAATGGAATGATCCTGTGTTACGCAGTCAACTCCGCTTAGGTCTCTAAGAACAGATTAAGGACGCATTGGTACAGTATCCTTCACCAGCGTTATTGGAAGACCTCATGCAACTCGCCATTAAAATCGATAGGCGAATCAGGGAGAAGAAGGCGGAGAGAGACACCGTCTGATCTACCGTCGGTACTTACTTCTGCACCATTGGATCCAGAAGAACCTATGCAATTAGGAGCGTACCGCCTCTCAGCAGAGGAAAAAGGCAGAAGGCAGACACATGGCTTGTGTCTCTACTGTGGTACCAAGGGACATTTTTCTCGTTCCTGCCCTGCCAAGTCGGGAAAAGATTTGGCCTAGGAGATAGAGAGGGGGTTCACCTAGGTCTTCAGATCATCTCCTCTAAAAATGCTTTTTTGATTCCCGCCCACAGGACCTGTGGGGCTCATTCTGTTAGCATTTCAGCTTTTGTCGATAGCGGTGCCACCGGGAACTTTCTTGACATGGAATTCGCTAAATCTTCTGGAATTCCTCTCCGCAGTATCAAGACAGTTATCACTGTATGTGGTCTAGATGGGAAATCTCTTCCAGGTGGCAAGGTTCTGTATGAAACCCCACCATTACATCTAATGTAACTCCCCTTGGGGGTCTCCCTGTCATCCGTGCCTTCCCTCTTGGACTCCGTCGTTGGCGGACCTTCCCCTCTCCCCTCCTCTGCCCCTCTAGCTGTGCTTTGAGCTCACTGAGTTACTGTGCTTATTGTTTACTGTACTGTTCTGTCTCTCCTCGTATTGTAATTTCGTTTGTCCCTGTACGGCGCTACGGACACCTAGTGGTGCCCTATGAATAAAAATTAATAAGAATAATAATAATAACAGTGGGAACCCTCCATTCAGAATTCCTGACCTTCTACATGATTAACTGTCCATCTGTACCAGTGATATTAGGACATCCCTGGCTGCAACCGGGGCGTCACGGCAACGGCCGGACGCCGTGTGTATTAAGCGGTGCGCCCTGGCAAGTGCTGCAACCGGGCGCATGCGCTAATGTATAGTCTGCGGGCTAATTAATTTCTGTAATTTAATTATTAAGTCTAAACCTGTTATTCATTACAGGGCTAAGCCCTGATTGGCCAATGTCAGTATATAAGGCAGGGAGGGCTTTGCCTCCCTGCCGGTTATAGCGTCCTAGTTTGTTACTTGTGCTGACCTGCTCTGTTATACTGCTGGATTTCTGTTGTGACCTTTGGAGGCGCGGAGTCTAACGCCCCCCAGGGACCCCCGCAAGGAGGTTTGAATTTAGCTGCGAGGGAAGCACAGGTCGTGGTTCTCCAGGAGGGTAATCAGCGAGATAGGTGGAGATAATGAGATGGTCAGAGATGCAGAGGTTGAACCGAGCAGTCAATGCAGTACACAGGGACATTCTAAAAGAGTAGTCAGGCAGGCAGAGGTCTGAGGGGAGAATCCAAGAGGAGCGTCAGGAACAGCCGAGATCAGATCCAGGAAGTCAGACCAAGGAGCAATATTGCACATAGATGCCTGGAGCTAGGAGACCTAATACTCTAGTACCATAATGGTGCCAGAGTCTACCATATATAGTGGCAAAGGAATTGGCGGTGGCGGTGACGTCAGCTGCCGCTGCTGGCTGTCAAGCTCGCGTCCCATTGCTTGGCAACGAGACATTCATGGGCAGAAGCCGTTGCCAGGCCTGATGCGTCTGGTTTCTAAGATGCAACTAGACGCGACTTCCTTCCTTGCGGGCGCCCGTCCCTGTACGGACAGAAGAGCACAGGGACAGCACCTGACACAATTCTCCCTAATCTTGCCGGATCTCTCATCTACCGTCTATCACCTGTTACATCAGTGGGCCCAACCTAAGGGCCGCGACCTGCGAACACCTGGCAGCAAATTCCATCTAGCCTTGTCTTGCAGCGTTTCTTGATGAAGACCGGGGGTTTGTTAGACTCCACACCTCGAGAAGGCCTGTGTTATCGCTGACTGATAAGAATTTCCAATGATACATGACGGTTTGCCAGTTTGACCACACTATGATGGACAGATATTTGTTGCTCTACCCAATCCCGGGTGGAAGAATAAGAAAAGAATCAGGGCCAGCAAATACAATTTCTACAGGGCCTTTCTGCTCAACTAGATACTCTTCAGAATACCCTAGTCTCATAGATGGCTATGACACCTTCTCCCCCACTTCCTTCTTCTCCTGTGCCAAGACCAGCAGCTTCTGCACCATCAACTTCTTAACTTCAGTTCACAAATCCTCCGAAATTTGACGGATATCCTAAAGTTTGCCGTGGTTTTTTAAACCAATGCACCATCCAATTTGAATTACAGCCAGGAAATTTTCCTACAGAGAAAACTAAGTTGGCATATATTATTTCTTAATTATCTGCACAAGCTCTAGCCTGGCTATTCTCCTGAGGGGGCGCGATGATCCCATTTTGTGTAATTGTACCATATTCTTGGAAACCTTTAGGCGTGTTTTTGATGAACCTGGACGGGTCTACAGCGTGGCCTTTGGTATTCTGCGCCTTTGTCAAGGCACTCTATCTCTAGGCCAATACGCTGTCCAATTTCGTACCTTGGCGGCCGAACTTCGCTGGAACAACGAAGATCTTGTGGCCTCATTTGGCAAGGTCTTTCGGACCGGATCAAAGATGAATTAGCTGGTCATGACTCCCTTCGTTTATGGATGCGTTAATTTCTCTCTGTAACCAGACTGATATACGTTTCCGGGAACGCACTTAAGAGAAGACGATATCCCGCTGATCAGGGTTTCGTTTGGTTCCTCGCTTTGAGAGTCTAGTAGTACCAATGCAATTGGTATTGTCTCTCTTAGGAGGAGACAAGAACCATTTATGTCTATACTGCAGAGAACTAGGTCACATTCTGGGCAATTGTACCAAACGGCCAGGAAACAACAGGGCCTAAACGATTTCGGAGAGGTCAGGTTAGGTATCTTCGATTCTTCTCCGTCAGATTCCAATTTTCCATCAAGACTCTCCTTCAACATGCCGACGAACAGCTTTATCTTACTGCTCTCACTGATTCTGGAGTGGCAGGGAATGTCATAAGTGCTGTCACTGTCATTAAAATATCATTACCTACACTTCCCTTGGATCATCCCATTGCTATTACCGCCATAGATGAAAGAAAGATTGTAGGAGGATCCATTAGGAGCTGTACAATCTATCTGCCTCTTCAGATTGGAGACTTGCATAGAGAGCTCATCTCGTTTCTGATTATTCCTGATACTATAAACCCTAGGTTCTAGGGTTTCTTTGGTTTAGACTACAGTCTCCTAATTTGGATTGGCAAAAACTTAAATACTCGCTTGGGGACCTGCTTGTCACTCTCAATGTTTTCAAAAGGTAGAAATGCTTTTGGGGTTACCTCTTCTGTATCCAAGGTATCCTCCGATATTACCCTGCAATACAGCTCCTTTTCTGATATATTCTGCGAAGTTACCTCCTCACAGACACTCAGACTGCAGCATTGATCTCTTGCCAGACAAAATGCCACCTCGTGGGTGAGTCTACCAGCTCTCACTGCCTGAAGCGCAGGCCATGTTTGCTTAAATTGAGGATAATCAAAAGTGTTTGTTTTTTTAGGAAATCTTCCTCTCCTGCCGGGGCCGGCTTCTTTTTTGTTAAAAAGAAGGATAGTGGTCTCTGTCCCTGTATTGATTACAGGGGACTTAACTCCATCACCGTGAAGAATAAATACCCTTTGCCTTTAATTTCTAAGTTAGAGGGCGCAGTTGTGATAAAGAAATAGGGATGGTGGCAAGGTAAGAGCCCAGCTGGTCACCAGCAACCAGCAAGCATGGACAGGGAGGACTGGACTCTGTGGAATTCACTCCCTCACACAATAACACTTTCCTCTGGTCTACAAACTTTCAAGTGTTCTCTGAAAACCCACCTCTACAAACAAGCTTATAATATTTCTCCCAAATTTCCACCCAAGTACTTTCTACCCCATTCTTTACCAAAAGTCCTCTGGTAGAGACCTTTCAAAAAACTAATTGTATCTGAAAATCAAACACAATATCTCTCAAAGTGAGAGTAAACCCCCAGAAGAACTCAGAAAGAACAAATAAATCATCATCAAACCAGTGGATAAAGGAGGCAGCATTGTGACTGTCGACAATTCAAAATATGTAGATGAATCAGAACGGATACTGTCAGATCCGCTCACGTATAAAAAAAACTAAACAAAGAACCCGCCAAATTCCAAAAAGAATACCTGACCTCCAGGAAGAAGGGCTTCATTTAGGTATCCTTACAAAAAGTGAATTTGATTTTCTGTATGTCCAGAATCAGAAAATTCCTGTCTTCTATAATTTACTGAAGTTACACTATAGAGCACCCTATTATATCTGGCATCAAGTCCAGTGTATCCATCCCCTCTGGATACATTGATTCCTTTTTACAGGAATTAGTTATCCTATGCCACCCTGCCTGTTGTGTTGCTGGGGACCGGCAGGGCTTGCCTTGTCTCTGTCCCCTTTCTTTCTCCCAAATGCGCCCTCTAGCAGCAGGAGGGGCTTTTGTTGCTGCCACCACCAGGCTCCTTAGCAGCACCTAGAACCGCGTCCTTCTAGGTAACTCTTGCTGCTATTGTAGCCCCTTGCTGGTGCACCTGGGCTGATACCCCTGACCTCTTGCCTTCAGATCATGGTTGCTGTGGATGGTTCCCCCCTGGCCTATCACACTGATCAGAGCTGCAGGGTAGCGGGCAGAGCGTTGATACTGGATGCTGAGTCCCAACCTCAGAAGAGTCGGATAACAGATTAGATTGGTCTAATCTGCAGGCCAAAGGAATTACAGCAGGTAAGTAGTTGTCAAAGCAGGCTTCTAAAACAATGATGTTTTATTAGCTCAAGTGTCCTAATAAGGACAGTTATATACACTAGTTTGAGGTACTAGTGATATGCAGAAGTACAGATGGTATAATACATTTTAGTGTAAAACAGAGCTCTTTAAATACAATATTGATCATTAGCTTGGCAGGAGGTAATCCAGCTTCCTGCCCCTTTAACCAATCCAAACTTATTCATGCAGCCTGCATATAACTCAGCCTGGAGGGGTTTAACACCTTTTTACATTGCTGCTAGCGGCACCGCTACGTCTGAGATTTTATATTGAATGTTTACCATCAGTATATAACATTTCTATAATCTTACTTTGAGTGCAATTTAACTTGCAAAATTCACAGTTATCTCTGCTCACTTGCATAGGGACACTCTACAGGGGAGTCACCGATGGGGTTACTAGGTTCAGTTATACTCACCGACAGAGCTGGCAATATACTATTGGCAGCAGCATTACTGGACAATCCCACAAAATCAGATTGGCTGGAAACAGTATCCTCTGAGCTGCTAAGGGATATAGGGGCACATTTATTAATATTAACATAAAGTGAAAAAAAGTTTTCAATCCTTATCGCAATGATAAGGATTGAACTATTTCTCACATTTATGTACAACCCTGCACAGAAACAGCAGTTCCGAAAAACTGCTGTTTCTGTGATAAAAAAAATCATACTTACCCCCCTCTTCGGAACGCAATGTCCCTGGATCACCTCCTCGTTCTCTTCACTCTTCATCTTTCAGCAATTACGCATGTACAGTTCTAAGAACCGGACATGCGCACAAACATCTCGCTCGATCTCTGCAACTATAGTTGCAGAGAGCGAGCGGTGAGTGACAGGGAGGGATCACATGATCCCTCCACACATGCGCTGTCCAGCTCTGCTCTTTGGAGCAGAGCTGACAGCACTGAAATTTCTCATTTATGATAATGTACGCCAGCTTCAGCTACAAAAATGATGAGGAGTGCAAAGCAGCAGATATCCATGATATCTGCTGCGATGCACCTTTCATAAATTTGTGTAGGAGACATCGTGGCCTATATTACACGGTAAGTGCACAATAGTGCACTACCGTGATTTCTTAAATATACCCCATAGTCTTTCCAGAGGTAAAGAGCAGGCTGGTTCCTGAAGATTTAGCAGCTGTGGTCTTTTCCTCTGGTCTGGGTTGTGCAGACATAGATCCTGAAGACTGTAGTCTGGCAGCTTGGCTCCTGGTAAAGTTGAGAAATGCAGTCACAATTCCACTCACGTCACTGCCCAAGATCATATTGGTTGGAAGGCCATCCATATCGGTAACATCTCTCAACTCTTGGCCATCTCCCCAGTATAGATAGACCTTTGCTACAGGCACTTTCCTTTCCAGTCCATCTGCCTCTGATTCTCTCAGTCATTCTCCCTGCAGGAGTGCCACTTGGACTGGCTGCAGGTTCCTTCACATGTTTTTGGGGGGTCATTAGAGTACCTACGAGTGCAAAAAGCTCTACAGGAAAGGTGGCTGCTAGTTCTAGAAGTTCATGTTTGAGATGCTAGCCTAACATTTGTCAGGAAACGAAGGTTATCTGCTGAATTTGGCACTACCCTATCTGGAGGCGCAGAGTTCAACGTACCTCCGGTTTTCACTAGGGACTCCTGCAAGGGAACTTGGGCTTAGCAGCGAGAGGCACGCAGGTCGCAGTTTTCCAGGAGGGCACTCAACGAGATAAGTAGTAGTGAACAGATGGTCAGAGTACCCGAAGTCAAGCCGTATGGTCTGCGAGGTACACAAGGAGGATCCAAGAGAGTAGTCAGCAAGCCGGATCAAATAACAGAGAAGAAAACAAAGCTGGGCCCTGGAGGTATAATAGCGTGCCCCCATCTATGCTGGATCTTGCGCTGCTACTGCCATGGCCCTTTCTTCAGAGCCATCTTTGCAATGGGGCTGTGACCCGCTAATGTATTGCACTGTGGGACTGAGACCCACTACACTAACTGAGGTCACCTCACTCTGGTACCCCTATTTCTGGGACACAGCCCAATTCCCTACTAGATTGTAGACCAAATGTCTGGAGTAGTCTTGTGAGAACAATGGATACTAATTAGTCTTTCCCTCATCAGTATCTTGCAACCTGATCCCTACCAATAACCCACCTGGTTTCAATTTAAGAACAATGACTAACAGCTTCCATGCAATAACAACAAGATACAATAAAAATATATACATATTTACAATGAGCTACAATGTCCCCTTATCCACATATAATTAGACAATGCAGTTGTACTCTGTTGAGCTGGGGAACAAAAGCAAGGGCTATAAAAATGACATGCTATAATCCACATTTTGTGAGAAATGAGGGACAAACTGGTTAAGGTGTTATCAAACTCGTTTCATCACACCTGTGCTCTTCTGAAGAGGACATCTGAAAAAGAACAGTTTCAATACCAATGGAAAAAGCGTCCACTTCTATGAAGAATAGTTCCTGTTGATTGGGTTGGGAAAGTACCGAAGCCGAGGAGAAGGCTTTTTTCAAGGAATTGAAGGCGGTCACAGCCTCAGGTGGCCAAAATCTAGGATTCGCTGGCTTTCGGGTGAGGGCTGGGATCGGAGCAATGATGGAAGAAAAATCTTTGATAAACTGTCTGTAATAATTGGCAAATCCTACGAACCTTTGAAAAGCCTTCAGACCTTGAGGTTAAGGCCATTTTCAAACAGCCACAAGTTTCTCAGGGTCCATCTGTACACCAGACCCTGATACCAGGTAATCCAAAAAAGGAACTTCAGAAAATACATTTTTCCAATATTCAGAGAAGATGATGCTGATGAAGGCGGGTAAGTACCCCTTTGACATGTTCTCAATGAGTTGACAAATGCAGAGAGAATATTAAAATATCATCAAGATATACAACAAAGGATACATACAGGAGGTCTCAAAAAAATTTCATTCATGAAAAACTGAAACACCGCTGGGGCATTACACAATCCGAAAGGCATAACTAAGTACTCGTAATGCCCGTCTCGTGTGTTGAACACGGTCTTCCATTTGTCTCCCTTTCGGATGCGAATTAAGTTGTAAGCACCACGAAGATCCAGTTTTTAAAATATCTTGGATCCACTGAGAATATAAAAAAGTTCAGAAATGAGAGGGAGAGCATAGTGGTTCTTGACAGTAATGTTATTCAATGGGTGATAGTTAATGCATGGGCGCAAGGATCCATCTTTTTTTCTAACAAAAAAGAATCCAGCCCCAGCTGGAGAGGAGGACTTTCGGATGAACCCAAGCTGTAGGTTCTCGGTAACATACTGTGACATTGCTTGGGTCTCCGGGAGAGAGAGGGGGTAGGTGCAACTTCTAGGGATTTGTCTTTCACTGTCTGGGGAGGAGGTCAGATAGCTCCTGAGAGAAACTGCAACTTTGTCCTACATTTCGCAACGGGACTTTCGCATTAAGAGCAGATTCTAGTCTCGTTCAGACTGAAGGAAATTGAAAACATGTGTTTGGAATAGAGGAGGACTATAAAGGAAGGCTCTATTAATGCTTACACACAACCTTGATAAAGACTCACTATACGAGTTGAAATGCGTTGGTTTCAAGTTGACTGCAGACCGTGGAGAATACGAGAGTGACGGAGCAGGAGAGTGGACTTCTGGAAAAAGCAACTTGACTGTATCCCTGACATTCGCTTCCCGGTACGAGTCTATTTTACATGTTTTAAGTGATGATTATTAAAAGATAATGCGCTAGATCGCTTCTTTCTCTTTTTTGAGTATGGACAATACTACACAGGAGGCAGGAGTGTGATGTTGTCTGGCATCTAGTAAGCATACATCCTTATGGGTGCCGTGAATGCATGAAGACACGGGTGTTTTACATCTTTAGGATATACCTGAGCACGGGAACATACACCATAATAAGTCTTGCATTGTAGAGGTGTTCCAGTATACTGACCCTTATATGGACGTTTGAAAGAGCTGTACAAGTGCATGAAGAAAGCGTCATATGTATGTAACCATTTTTTGTATATATCTAGGGATTTGTTTACCCGGAAGTAGGTCTATAGTACAGTCCCATGGACAATGAGGAGGCAAAAGCTCAGACTTAGCTTTATTGAATACGTCTTAAAAAGATAAATAAGCAGAAGGAAGCTTATATTCAGTAATAACAATGTGGCAAGAAGTGTGTGGAGGTGCGGGGTGCACCAGGATGAGGCACTGCTTGTGACAGAAAGGTCCCCAAGAGATGACTTGAGCTGAATTCTAATCAAGTTGAGGTGCATGTGTGCATAGCCAAGGAGGCTCTAGGGTTAGAGAATTAATGGACCTAGGCAACACCAGGAGCTGATCCACTCTTGATACAGGACTCCTTCCAACAGTCGAATGGGGATGGTAATGCTGTTAATGGAACCGTTGGTAATGCAATTACCACCCACAGCAATAAGGGAAAGCAACTGTGGCAAGGACACGACAGGAATATGGAGTTGCGTGACAAGAGCGGAAGAGATGAAATTTCCAGCGGATCCAGAGTCCACAAAGGCCGAAGTCTCGAAAGGAGTAGGAGCATTCAACCTGACGGTCATCAGGTAATCAGAATTAGATAAAGAGCAGGGAGCTGATGGTGCTGCTCTTAGAACAGCCTCCCTTTTACCGACTAGGAGTGACTGTTTCCCGGTCTTTTAGGACAAGAGTTGAGGAGACACCACGATTCTCCACAGTAGAGACAAAGATTTTGTTTAAAGCGCCTTTTTTGCTCTTCGGGAATCAGACGTGAGCGACCAATCTGCATGGGCTCATCCGGTGGCGGAGCAAGACTCTGGAAACGAGGTGCCAGACGGGGTACAAGTCTCCTAGAAGATGAACTTTCCTGGGTATGTTCCCTATAAAGTAGGCCCACCCAAATACAGAGGGAGATTAAGGAAACCAAGTCCACTGGGAGTTCCCTAGAGACGAGTTCATCTTTTATCCGGTCAGCAAGGCCCTGCCAAAAGGTGGCGAAAAGCGCTTTGTCATTCCACTTGAGTTCCGATGCATGGGTACGAAACTGTACAGCATACTGCTCAACTGATTGAAAGCCTTGATGTAAATTAAGAAGGCTGGAAGCTGCTGAGGAGACACGACCAGGCTAGTCAAATATTTTGCGAAAGTTCTCATTGAAGGTCTTAGAATTCTGGAGAAGGGGGTTCTCGCGTTTCCACAGGGGAGAAGCCCAGACAAGCGCTTGCTGACTAAGCAGGGAAATGATAATTGCCACTTTGGTGCGTTCAGAGGGAAAGGCTGTGGAATTACACTCAAAATGAATAGTGCACTGATTTAAAAATCCTCTGCATTTTTTCTGACCACCATAATATTTCTCCAGAACAGGAATACGAAGTCTGGAGTAGTGACGGAAGCCGAGACAGGTGTAGAAACGGAGGATACAGTAACCACACTGGGAGCGTCCAAAGAATTCTGTAGAATGTCCAGTATTGTCAATACGCCTTGCAGACACTGACGTAGTTGGGCCTGCTTGGTCTCCTGCTGATTCGCCTGATGAGCAATATATAGGACGACATCGCTTGCGGTGGGTTCCCCTGAAGCATCCGTAGATATGGCCAGATTATATTGTCAGGACACAAAGGTTATCTGCTGAATTTGGCACTACCCTATCTGGTGTTAGGAACTCCCAAGCCAGTACAGTGAAACTCGGGGACTACTCTGAAGACTTGGCTGCGGGCCTACCGAGGGTCGAGTAACGTATACTGACTTAAAGGAGCACCCAGGAGTGGAGTGATTGGCGGCTGTAGTGAAGAGGGGATCCAAGGTCAAAGGTCACTAGCACAGGTACAAAATCCGTGGAAAAGCGAAAGGTCAGACACACAGGCAAAAGAAGCAAAATCCGGAATCCAGGCAAAAAGGTCAGGGTCAGAAGCGAAGGTTCAATGGTCCAGGAACAAGCAAAGGTCAAAACACGGGTAGTCAATCCAAGGTAATAATAACCAACAGAGAGAACAAGCAGGCAGCAGAACTGAGGACAGAACGCTATAACCGGCAGTGAGGCTGCAGACCTCACTGCCCTTAATACCAAAGGCCACCAATCAGAGCCTAGCTCTGAGTCTCACACAGCCCCTATTACTAATTAAATTAATCAGCCCACAGGCTGTTTTAATTTGCGCGCATGAGCAACGGCCGGGCAGGAACTGGAAATGACGTCCCGGTCGTCAAGGTGACGACCGGGACGCCAGAGGGCACAGGAAGCGAGCCGCAGCGGCTGTGAGTACCGCCGTGGCTCGTGACAGTACCCCCCCCCCCCCTTGAGGAGGGGTTAAGGAACCCTGACACCCAGGTTTAGTGGGAAACTTCCTGAAAAATTCTTTAATGAGTTTCCCAGCATGGAGACGCCTCCGCGGTATCCAACATCGCTCCTCAGGGCCATAAACCTTCCAGTGCACCAGGAACTGAACTTGGCCTTGAACCCTCCTTGAGTCAAGGATTCTTTCAATGACGTATTCCTGGTCTCCATTCACAATCAAAGGCTGAGGCCTGCTAGAGGAAGGCTGACTGAATCTGCTGGGAGCAGCGGCTTTCTTTAGAAGCGAACAATGGAATGTCGAGGGTATTTTTAAAGAAGGTGGGAGTTTCAGCCTGAATGCCACTGGATTTATCTTTTTCTCAATTGAAAATGGTCCAATGTATCGGGGCCCCAGCTTCCTGCAAGGTTGCCGCAACTTGATGTTCCGTGTGGACAACCAAACCCGATCCCCCACTTTCAGAGAACATGGCACACGATGGCGGTCAGCGAAAGCCTTGGATTTTTGGGAGGCTTGACCTAGTGCAGAGTGCACCTTTTTCCAGACAGATCTCAACCTGGCAGTAAAAGCAGGTGTTCCAGAATCCCCACTGGGAACAGCAGTAGAGAAAGAATTGGATTTCGGGTGGAACCCGAGGTTGCAGAAGAACGGGGATGTGTGTATTGTGGAATGGCAGGAATTGTTGTAAGCGAATTCTGCCCAGGGCAAGAGAGAGGACCAGTTATCGTGGAATTTCGAAACATAGATACGTAGGAACTGTTCCAAGGACTGGTTGGTTCTCTCTGTCTGTCCATTCGACTGCGGGTGATACGCCGAGGACAGACTGATACTGATCCCAATGGACTTACAAAAAGATCTCCAAAATGGTGCAATAAACTGAGATCCTCGGTCCGAGACGATGTCTTCAGGAAGACCGTGGAGACGAAAGATATGTGTTAGAAACAAGGTAGCCAAGGTCCTGGCATCAGGTAGTTTGGGTAAGGATATAAAATGTGCCATCTTACTGAATCGGTCCACGACTACCCAAATGGTGTTATGGCCCGCAGATACTGGAAGGTCAACAATAAAATCCATCGAAAGATGGGACCAAGGCCTGCTTGGAGCAGGCAAGGGTAGCAGTAGACCAGAAGGACGGTTTCTAGCAGATTTATTTCTGGCACACTCAGGACAGGCACGTACGTAAGTCTCCACATCATCCGATAAGGTGGGCCACCAAAGCCAGCGAGAAAGAATTTTGATAGTCCTACGAATTCCTGGATGACCAGCAGAGCGGTTGTTGTGACCCTCTATGAGGACAGGTTTCCTTAGATGAACCGGGACAAATAACTTGTTGGGAGGTGTCTGAGCTGGAGCAATTTTCTGGAAGTGTCGGATAGTGGCTCCCAGATCCTGGGTGAGTCCGAGATGAATTGAGGTTGAAGGAACAATAGACCGCGAGTCAGGAGACTTAGGATGATGGGCCAAAAAACTTTGGGACAAAGAATCAGCCTTCATATTTTTTGAACCTGGACGAAATGTAATGATGAACCTAAATCTGGTGAAGAATAGGGCCCAGCGGGCCTGCCTGGGATTCAGAGTTTTTGCGGTCTGAATATATTGGAGGTTTTTATGGTCTGTGAAGATGGTAATGGTGTGTGCAGCTCCCTCCAACCAATGTCGCCATTCCTCCAATGCCAACTTAATGGCCAATAATTCACGGTTTCCGACGTCATAATTACGTTCAGCAGGCAGAAACTTTCTAGAGAAAAACGCACAAGGATGTAACTTTTTACTCTGTGGGTCTTTCTGAGAGAGAATGGCACCAGCACCGACATCCGAAGCGTCCACCTCCACAATGAACGGAAGTCCTGGATCAGGGTGTCTAAGGACTGGAGCGGAAATGAAGGCAGCTTTGAGAGCTGAGAAACTTGCCAATGCTTATGAGGACCACTCCGCTGGGTTAGCTCCTTTTCGAGTGAGGGCAGTGATAGGAGCCACTAACGAAGAAAATGAGCCAATAAACCTTCGGTAATAATCGGCGAACCCAAGGAATCTTTGGATCGCCTTCAAGTTAGTAGGGAGGACCCAATTTTGAATTGCCTGCACTTTGGCGGGATCCATTGCGAATCCTGATGAGGAGATGATGTAACCCAGGAACGCCACTGTGGACACCTCAAATTCGCATTTCTCCCGTTTTGCGTACAGGTGATGTTCTCGTAATTTCAATAAAACCTGGCGGACGTGCTGACGATGCTGAGATAAGGATTCAGAATAAATTAAAATGTCATCCAAATAAACAACAACTGTTTTCCCCAAGAACTCACGTAATACATCGTTAATCAGGTCCTGAAAGACTGCTGGAGCGTTGCACAAACCGAATGGCATTACGAGATATTCGTAATGTCCCGAGTGGGTATTGAAGGCAGTCTTCCACTCATCCCCCTTCTTGATTCGGATAAGATTGTAGGCCCCTCGGAGGTCAATCTTAGAGAATATAGTGGCTGTTTTCAGTTGATCGAACAGGACAGAAATCTAGGGTAAAGGATACATGTTCTTAATCGTGATGTTATTCAGTCCACGGAAATCGATGCAAGGCTTAAGGCTGCCATCTTTTTTGGAAACGAAAAAGCAACCTGCGCCTACAGGAGATTTAGAAGGTCGAATGAACCCTTTCTTCAGGTTTTCCTCTACGTATAGTTCCATGGCCTGTGTTTCAGGAAGAGATAATGAATATAAATGCCCTTTGGGCAACTTGGAACCTGGTACCAAATCAATTGCGCAGTCATATTCCCGGTGTGGTGGAAGTGAATCAGCTTTCTTCTTACAAAAAACATCACTGAATTTCCCCAGTTTTCCAGTCAATAAGGGGGTTATGACTGCGAAGCCAAGGATACCCCAGAATCAATGGAGCAGAGGGACAGGTAATTAAGTAGAAGGAGAGTTCCTCCGTATGGAGGGCTCCTACAGACAACCAAACAATTGGAGTCCTAGCGAGAATTCTTCCCCCGGGCAAGGAGTTACCATCTAACCCACAGGTGGAAATGCTTGATCCCAGCTTGATATCCGGAATGTTGAGCTTACGAGCTAAATTTATGTCCAGGAAGTTACCAGCCGCACCACTATCAAGAAATGCTGACAGATCCATGGATTTACCACGGAAGGCCAAACGTCCAGGCACTAACAAGGAATTCTCTGAAGAGATAATCTGAAGACCTAAACACACCTCTTCGCCTGCACTTAGGCTTTGGAGTTTCCCAGCTTATTGGGACACAAATGTACTAAGTGGCCAGGTTGACCACAATACATACAGAGACCTAGTGAGCGTCTCCTGGAACGTTCATCTGGAGGTAAGCGGTAAGCGCCCACCTGCATGGGTTCAGAGGAGTCGGGCAGAGTGGTACAGGAACTGAAGGATAGATCAACAGGTACGGATGATTCCCGTTCAGTCTTCCTTTCTCTTATCCGACGATCAATTTTAATGACGAGTTGCATCAACTCCTCCAGTGAATCAGATACCGGATACTGGACTAAGGAGTCCTTGATCTGCTCGGTAAGTCCTAAGCGAAATTGACTTCGCAATGCTGGATCGTTCCAGGCACTATCAGTGGACCATCGCCGGAATTCCGCACAATATTCCTCCGCGGAGCGACGTCCTTGCCTCAATGCTCGGAGATGAGACTCAGCTGAGGCTTCCCTGTCTGGGTCATCGTACAATAACCCCAAAGCTTGGAAAAAGGCATCCACGGACTGCAAGGCTGGGCTTGTTGAAGGCAAGGAGAAGGCCCAAGACTGAGGGTCACCCTGGAGTAAAGAGATGATGATTCCTACCCTTTGTTGTTCAGAACCAGAGGAACGTGGTTTCAGGCGGAAGTACAGCTTGCAGCTCTGTTTGAAATTACGGAAGGCTGTCCTGCTTCCAGAGAATCGGTCAGGCAAGTTCATTGCAGGCTCCGGTGTGTCACCAGCGGGGACTTGCTGGAGCTGCAGCTCACTGGAAACCCCTTCTTGGACTGCCAGGCGCTGGGATAAATTCTGCACCACTTGAGAAATCGCCTGTATCTGATTTGCCAGGATCTGAGCTGGAGACAGGCTCGGCTCGTCGTTGTCCATGGCCGTATAATACCAATCTTCCTTGGCCGGTTATAATGTTAGGAACTCCCAAGCCAGTACAGTGAAACTCGGGGACTACTCTGAAGGCCCGGTGTTCGCTGGAGCCCCTAGTGGTGGGGACAGACTTGGCTGCGGGCCGACCGAGGGTCGAGTAACGTATACTGACTTAAAGGAGCACCCAGGAGTGGGGTGATTGGTGGGCTGTAGTGAAGAGGGGATCCAAGGTCAAAGGTCACTAGCACAGGTACAAAATCCAGGGACAAGCAAAAGGTCAGACACACAGGCAAAAGAAGCAAAATCCGGAATCCAGGCAAAAAGGTCAGGGTCAGAAGCGAAGGTTCAATGGTCCAGGAACAAGCAAAGGTCAAAACACGGGTAGTCAATCCAAGGTAATAATAACCAACAGAACGCTATAACCGGCAGTGAGGCTGCAGACCTCACTGCCCTAAATACCAAAGGCCACCAATCAGAGCCTAGCTCTGAGTCTCACACAGCCCCTATTACTAATTAAATTAATCAGCCCACAGGCTGTGTCAATTTGCGCGCATGCGCCCAGCTACTAGTACCGCCGGGACGCAGCGCCAGAGGAGAAGTGTCCGGCCGCTGCAGGAACTGGAAATTATGTCCCGGTCGTCAAGGTGACAGCCGGGACGCCAGAGGGCACAGGAAGCGAGCTGCGGCGGCTGTGAGTACCGCCGCGGCTCGTGACATCTGGAAGCACAGAATCTAACGTACCTCAAGTCTTCAGCAGGGACTCCTGCAAGGGCGTTTGGGCTTAGCAGCAAGAAGTATGCAGGTCGCGGTTCTCCAGAAGGGCACTCAGCGAGATAAGTAGTAGTGAACGGATGGTTAGGGTAGCTGAAGTCAAGCCGTGCGGTCTGAGATGTACAAAAGGAGGATCCAAGAGAGTAGAAAGCAAGCCTGGTCAAATAACAGAGAAGAGAAGAAAACCACTGGTAGAATCCAGAAGGAGAGTGAAACTAGCTGAGAAAGAACCATGGATAAACAATGAAAGCTCAGTAATGAAACCTGGAGATTGGAAAAGAACTAATACTCTGGCACCTTAATAGTGCCAGAGTCTTCCTTTAAATAGTGTTGGGCGGGAGGAGTGATTGCCGGTGGCGGCCACATCAGTGGCCACTGCTGATTCTCGGAGTAGCCTCCCTGTGACTGGATCACTTATAAATAACTTATGGTATAACTTTATTTAAAGGAAATTACACGGGGCGCTTATTTATATAATTGCAAATGTACTTATTTTTGATATTATGTGTATTTTGTTAAAGGAAATATCTTTATTTCTGAGACCATGGAAGGAAATTTGTTTTATGTTTTAACTTTGCTAGAGGAAATACATTATTTCTGAGGTATATATCTGATGCAATATGCATTTGTTGAAACAGTCTTTTGTGTATTTTGGTGTAGAGAAATGACTTATTTGGGGTTTTGTAACTTTTCTTTGGGAATTTTCAAGTGAAGGAAACGTGCATTCTTCAACTGTCTGAAGAAAGGACCCATGTTAATCTCATGTTAATTAGACCTTTTGATGTCTGAAGTCCAAACACACCTGGAGGCACAGGAAGGTTTAATTAGACTTACTGTTAGATTTTCATTTTGTCTAAACAAAGATGCAGGAAATCACAGCAAGTTTTAGGATATCACAGATAAGTGTAAATATTGTTAGCTTTGCATTGCATGTAAATCCATGTTTGGGTAAACATATAGCATCCTGACACTAATAATAGCTCAGACCTCAGGGGGCTGGCTTACCCTGTGAGGCTGTTTCCAAACCTGTATAAAAAAGCACTGTTTTGTATTGAAAATTGTTCTTCTTGTTTCATCTGACCTGCTCACTAGTACCTTCAACCAGTGTGAGCAAATAAACATAACTTGCTTCAAAGACCTTCTTGGAAACTTATCTATCCCTGTCACCTACAGATTAGACCCAACTCTAATCCGTTTCCGGCTGTTCTGAGGTTTGGACCCAGCTTTCCGGTACCACCACTCTGCCCGCTACCCAGCAGCTCTGGCCAGTGTGATAGGCCAGGGTGGATCCATCCACAGCAACCCTGATCCATAGTAAGAGGTCAAGGGTACTAGTCCAGGTACACCAGTAACGGGGTACACTAGCGGCATCAGTTACCCAGAAGAAACACGGTACTGGATGCCGATAAGGAGTCCAGTGGTGGCAGTATTTGTAAGCCCCTCCTACTGTGGTTAGAGGGGGCATTTGAGATACCGAAAGGGAATGGTGGTAAAGTAAGCCCACCCAGTTCCCAGCAACAACAGTAGGGGTGGCATAGGCGGTCCATCCTGTCACAGATTTCTGGTGACAAACAGAATTTAGATAACCCCAGTGCTTTTCGTGCACCAGTCAGGAGAGCCGAGTTATTCAGGAGAGGAATAACTGCAGCCAGGAGAATGCACAGGATGTCTAAGTACAGTAAAATGTCCAAGGCAGACCTTGAGATACTGTGTCAAGCGTAGAAGTTAGAAATTCCTTATAAAGCGACAAGGAGCAAAATGAAAAAGGCGCTGAGAACCTGGGGTGCGTAGTACGGGTCAGCAGATGAGGAAGCTGACAGTGACCAGGAGGAGACGTTAACTCCTAACCTAGAGGTACCTGCAGTAACATCCCAGAACACAGCACCTGTTTCCAGTGAGTCACCCCCTATAAAGTGAAACAGTAGCGCAAGTTCAACAGCGTGATGAGGGTAACTTTTCTGTACTAATGCAGCAGTTGGGGTCCCTGGGAGACAAAAGAACTGAGGCAGAGCGGTTGCTTATCATCAAGTTGTAGGGCAATCGGTGGGCACCACCTTCTGCAGCAGCCCGTGAACAGTCATTTGCTGCACTCATATTGGGCTCTATCCACTTTACCAAATTTGATGACACTGTTGGAGATATTGATGGAAATTTGCAGGTGTTCGAAATGTCTTGTAGCCTCCATGACTTGCCCAAACAGAAGTGTGTAAAGTATCTGGTTCCCACACTACAAGATTGTGCAGTGGAAGTTTATCACGGAGTGGCCCCAGAGGACTGTGCGGACTACGACAAGGTAAAACGGGCCCTCCTTAAGCGCTATGTTATTACCCAGAGACCTACCTGCAGATGTTTTGGGACTTGGTAAAAGCACCCATATCAGCCATGAGGAATTTGCAAACCAGTTGCCGCAGTTGGCAAGATGGTTTACTGGATCTGACGCCAAGTCCTGGGAAGAATTAGTGTTTTTAATTTGCAGAGAGCAATTTCACCACCAATGCACAGGTGAAGGGAGTGGGTATTGGATCGTAGTCCAGCAACCCTGGAAAAAGCGGCAGAGTTAGCGGATCAGCATGTGGCAGTGAGGCCACACTGGCAGAAGCACCAGGTTAACAGCCAACCCCAAAGGACTGTACAATCAGGGATACACCCCTGTGTGTCCAAAAGACCCCCCAAAAACATGTGGAGAAACCTGCAGCCGGCCCAAGTTGGACCCCTGCAGGGAGAGGGACTGAGAGACTCAGGGGTATCCATAACTGTAGTGAGCCCCATCTTATTGATCCTGCTGCAGTATTGCAGGGTCGCACTGCCAAAGATACCTTGGCAGATGGATTGGACAAGGAGGTGCCTGTAGCAAGGGTGTATCTGGAATGGGGAAATGGCCGAGAGTTTCGAGATGTTGCCGTTATGGATGGCCTCCCAACTGATGTGATCTTGGCAAACGATGTTGGGGGTGAAATTGTGACCGCATTTCTCAACTCTATTACCCGGAGCCAAGCTGCCAAACTACAGTCTTCAGGATCTACACCTGCACAACCAAGCCCAGAGGAAAAGACCACAGCTGCTAGAAAACAGCCGTCACCAGCAACCACAGCTTCAGCCAGCCCAGAGGAAAAGACCACATCTGCTATTTCTTCAGAAAACAGCCAGCCCTTTGCCTCTGGAAAGACTACGTTCCCTAGTAATGCAGAGGATGTTGTCTCTGGCCAACCTGATCTTGTGGGGGTGCCCGGTGATGCTCCTGTCCCTAGCAGTATGCCAGCTCCAGTGGTGAGTATAACTGACCAAAGTGACCCGCCTTTGACTGACCCTAGTAACCCCAACCTAGACCCCTCTGCAGCGTATCCTGACTTAGACGATAGTGAGGGTCGCAGGTAAGAGTTCAGGACAGCTCAGCTCTCTGATCCCTCACTGGAAGGCATGAGGCGCCAGGCTGGCGTCAGCCTTCCAGCGATGGAGGTGGGGAGTGTGACCTGGCTTAAATGGTTGTTGTACCATGTAGCTAGGAAAGTAGATGGGGATAGACCAGTCTGGGAACAAGTTCAACTGGTGGTACCACGGGGCTTTCATGCGCAACTGATATCAGTTGCCCACAAAATCCCTATGGCAGGACATAAGGGAAGAGACCGAACACTGAAGTGCCTGCAACAGAACTTTTTCTGGCGGGGAATGTTGGATGACGTCCGGGCCTACTGCAAGTCCTGTGATGTGTGTCAGCGTCTTGGGTGCCCCAGTGCTTGTGCTCCCCTCAGGTCCTTACCAATAGTTGGGGAACCTTTTCAGCGAGTGACATAGTAGGTCCACTGCCTGTGCCCAGTAGATCGCGGAAGAGATACAGCCTCTCCGTGGTGGACTATGCTAACCGGTATCCAGAGGCTTAAGCTCTGTCCTCCATAGCAACAGAAAAGGTAGCGGACACGCTGCTAGGAGTATTTAGCAGAGTAGGGTTCCCTAGTGAGATCTTAACTGATCAAGGGACACAGTTCATAAATTGACTGGTCCAGTGTCTCTGGGCAAAGTACGGAGTGCGGCAACTCCGTACTGCCCCCTACCATCCCCAGACTAATGGACTGTGCGAGCGATTCAATGGCACTCTGAAGCACATGCTATGGGCATTTGTAACTACGGAGGGGGGGACTGGGAACGCTACCTGCCGCACCTCCTGTTTGCTTATTGGGAGGTGCCACAGGAGTCTACCGGTTTATCCCCCTTCAAACTACTATAAGCCACAGAGTCCGTGGACCTCTTGACCTGTTCCGGGAGTCTTGGGAAGGAGAGCTATCCACCCAGGATATCTCTGTGGTGAAGTATGTGTTGAAGCTCAGAGATCGGTTACAGAATCTCAGGGGGCTCGCGCAGGCTAACCTAGTGGAAGCGCAAGCAAAAAAGAAGACTTGGTATAATCAGGGCTTATCGGGTCTCACTAGAGGCCAAGGAAAATATATACAAGGCGGTACAGGAGATGCTTGAGCTAGGGGTGATCCAGCCTCATTCTGGTGTTAGCAGCAGCAGAGACAGGACGTATCCATGAGTGCTCGGGAGAACCAGAGAGATCCCTGGGACAGTGCCCAGGGAACCATTAAGGATCCTGGGGAGGAGGTGGAAGAGAGGCCCCAGGCTTCCGGGCCTAGTGCCCTTATGGAGTCCAGCAAACATCCACGACCCAGAGCAGACCCACTCCTTCCCAGCCTTATGCCACCTCGATGGGAGGAGTGGATAGTTCTAGCAGTAAGACAGGTTGCCGGCAAGATCCCGGTCCTGCAGCCAGCGCCCCCCCCAAGCAACATCGTGGAGGGGTTTCCAGGGCCCACTGCAGTGGCATTAGCTGAAGCAAGTCCCCCCTGTATGAAGCCAAAAACAGGGGAAGCAAGCAACCAGCCTTTGATTGAAGTCTCATCCTGCAAACTGGCGCTAGTGAGGCAACTAGGTGCCGGCACTGAGGGCTCGCCTGTGACAGCGAATATGATGGCCCCAGCGATTGGAACCAACGTGTGTGGCCCAGTGATTATGCAACTGGGGGACTGAGGGAGGCCTGCCTGTGAAGTGCAATATGGCAGATTCCCCAGCGCTTGAAGATTGATCTAGTGGAATCCCGGCGAGTGGAACCAGCGTGTGTGACCCAGTGACTTTGCAACTGGAGGCCCAGGGAAACCTGTCTGTGAGGAATAACATGATAGGTTCTCCAGCATCCGATACCCCATCCAGCCTGTGTGGCTCAGACCTAGCGAAACCTAAACTAGGAATTGAAACAGCCAGCATGCTTGTGTCATCTAACATGGCGGCCTTTGCTGCAAATTGTATGGAGGTATCCCTTTTTGGTGGCCTGAAGGACATTGAGGGCGCTGGCAGTGTATATCCCATGTGTATCAACCTACCTGACTCAAAGGGGGACATAGAGGAGCCGGTTACCAGGGAGCGCCAGGAACGGCTGATGTCTGAAATTGCAAAGATGAAAAAGCAGATCTCTGCACTAAAAAAGAAAAGCAACATGGCTGTCAGCACTGACAGGGTGGTGATGCGGTTAGAGATAGAGGCGCTCACCTCTACTTTGCTGGGCAAAGAACAAAACCTGCAACGCCTATCCATGCAGCTGCAAAAGAAAACAGATCTTGACTTGTGGAGAACTCTGCCAGTGACTCTACGTGCCTGCCGGCCAATCTATCGATGGGCGCACCTGTTGATGTGGTTGAGGACTCCCTGTATGACAGGATTAGGATGCATGAGGGGAAGCTGCCTGTGAGGGACCCTGTGGGGGCTGTAGATGATGCCGGGGCAGATGCTGGTTTGGCCGCGGTTGCTGTGGCTGACTCGGCGGTCTTCCTCCCTGCATCACTTTCGGTTACGGCCGGAAGTCCCTTTGCAGGTACCCTGAGGCTGACGGTGGATGTGGCTGCAGCGGGCTCCCCTCTCCCGACGGTAAGCGATATTGTTATGGGCGCTACAATGCCAGTAAAAGAGACCCATACCAGCAAATAATCCTGAAGGGGTATATCACAGTAAACCATCTAGTGCTATACCTGTTAGTGTTGGTTCTGCTGATGCTGTGTCTGTTGTACCAAAAATCAATGCTGATGATTTCACCAAAAAGTTTTCTGATATTGTGTCTGCTGCATCAAGGGTTAATATTGAAGGGTCTGCTATCTGTAAGCCCTCTGATGCTGTGTTGGTTATACCAAAAGTCAATACCGATGATTCTGTTAACAATAAGTCCTCTGATATTGTATCTGTTGTACCCAAAGATATTATTGATGGTCCTGGTGTACAAGGACAAGGGTCTGCGGCCCCCCTAGAAAGGGCAGACTGCGGCATGTTCTCCATTGCTGTGCCAGATGCGCCTGTATTTAATATGGTTACTCCTGTAGTATGTTCAGTGAACCCTGTTAATTCAGGTGAGGGTGCTGCGCTTTCAGTGTGTCAAACCAGCCCTGCTAGTGATAAAGTGGAGTTGCCCCTGAGCCCTGCCCAAACTAAAATAATTAACAACATATATAGGCCCCTCCAAATAACAGAAAGGGTTAAAAGGGCCGTGGTCCTTATTGACCAAGTAACTAGAAACAATGCAGAAATGGTCCTTCAGGATAGTCTGGGGCGTCAGACTGTGTCTGGGTTAGGGGCTTGGTGGCAGGTGGTAGCTCCAGGTTTGCCCACATTAATTGGTCAAGTCATGGATATTGGGGTTGATCCTGGCCCTGCTGCCCCTGCATGCCCTTTCCCCAGTTTAGCGTCCCCAGTGAATGGTGAAAGTGTGGGTCCAGTAAACTTGGTTCCAGGGCCTGTTTCTTATGCCCGGGTGGAATCTGGGGCACAGAAATCAACAACACCTCCTTCTGGGGGCCCCCCTCCTAGGGGTTTGCCGCTTGGAGGCCCACCTCCTATGGGACAGCCCCCCAAAAGGAAGGAAGGACCGCCCAAGTAGGTGTGAATTTTTAAAAATATTCTTTGAATCATTTAAATTTGACCCCGTGGATCTCTTTGCCTGCATCCATGCCATCGGGACCCCTGAATATGACGTCAGCTTCATGTCGTACCAGGGTTTGCAGGCATTTTGGAACCGGTTGGTGGGTGTAGGGGACGGGATCCGTGGGTGAACTTCAAGGCTATAGCGGTCACTAAGCAAGAGAGAGTTAGAATTATAATCCTAGTTAGAAATGAATCTATCCCTGTGGCCGACCTAATGTTTTGGGTAAGGCGGTACGCGGGCCTGGTGTCCACGCTCGTGAAGGTGCCTGATCCAAGTCATGGCGTCTGGGGTGGCGGATGGTCCACCACGGTAGATCTGCGGACCACGGAGGCTGGCCTAGTCCATATTTCATCTGCTGCCTTCCTTTGGAGGGACAGGATACAATGTTTCTACCCGGGCCAGCCAAGGATGTGCCACTGCTGTGGTGACTTCCGCCACCTCAGCACCAACTATCCTCAACAAAATTGTGGACACTGTGGGGACACCGGGCATGAGGCCCGCTCATGCGACAGGATTGGGTGTAATCTGTGTGGGGTGATTGGTCACCCCTTTAGCAAGTGCCCCCATGCGTACCACAACTTGGAAGTAGCTGACGAGCTCCTGGTGCAGGCTCCTGATAGGGTGGAGGAGGAGCAAAGGGGTGAGGCTTCTGTATGCCCTGCTGAGCCAATATCTGCACCTACCCCTCCCACTTCTCAGCAGGTACTGGAGGTTATACAGCCTTGTGCCAGTGTAGAAGTCCCGGTTAAGGATAGAGAATGGGTGGAGCCTAAGAAGAAGAATAGGAACAGCAAGTCAAAAAAGAAAAGAACTTGGTACTGTCTGACAAATTCCAGTTTTAATCAGTGAGGAGGAAGAATCAGAGGAAGGTGATGTTATAAGATCTGCAAGGGGTGAATTAGTTCTTAAGCAAAGTTCTAGTAGGGGATGTGGCAGTTTACCACAAGCAAAATCAAGGGCCCCTGGGGCCTTCCTCAAAGCAGTAGCTCCCAAGGGGCCTCCCTCTGTGGAGGATTTAGCTCCTGCCCCTGTTCCTTCCCCTGCTCTTCCTGCCCCTGTGTCTGTCCTAGTCCCTTCTGGGCCAGCTCCAGGGGTAATTACCTTGGTTGTCGGCTCAGATCCCGTTCCTATTTCCCTCCCTTGCCTGATTTATTCCCAGGCTCCAGCTCCTATCCCTGCCCCCCTCCTGCTTGTTCTTCCTCTCCCCCCCTCCCTATTGGTCAGTTGTTAGATGTTTCGGGAATTTTTCCCACTAGTGGGATTTCTAGTACTGTGATTTCTACAGTTGTGGCGGGTGATGTGGTTGTTGTTGGGCCTGGTAGGGTCCCCCCTTCTGGAGAAGAAGTTATTCTTCGGGAGGGGGAGGCCTTACCGGCCGGTGTTGGCTGTAAAAGGTATGGGTCCTCAGATGAGGATTCTGCCAAAAACAGGTGAAGAAAAAGTGAGCTGGTTCCTACTTTATAATTTGATGTTATTTGCCATTTTGCACTCAGCTTTTTACCACATTTATTTGTATGTATATTAGTTAGGTATCTATAGTCAATGAGCGCCTAGTTAACCCTGTTCATATTTTCCTTGTTGATTGAGGGAGGGATACCCTCAATTGGTGCAGCTCTTGCAGTACATTTTAGAGAGCGCGATCCTTCCAAACTATATTGTGTAAATTATCCAATAGGATCTGCAGCACTCTGATTATTCCATCCATTTATCATAATGACTAGTATATTGTATAATGACCCTTTAGGACTCAAGAAAATTAGGGAAGATAAATCTCATTCCCTCCTTCTCCCTACACTGCAATATTCCAATAATAGCAATAGTAGGGGCACTGATCACTGCCTTCAACTACTGAAGTTTGATAAACTTCTGCAGAAAGAAATGCGATTATGGTGGGACATCTTTTACATGGAGCAGTATAGTCACCATAAATTAATACCTAGAGGTCTTAAAATTAAGAAACCGGCATCATGTTATAAGGACAATATAGGCTTTAGAAATGAGTGGCAGGCTATTTTAGATTCCTGCTCTCATCAACTTATGACGTTACTCATTGATCAACATAAGAAACATCTCCAACAAATAGAATTAGACATTACATCTATTGATATAGAGCTCAATCCCCTTAAAGGTGACCCTGTATACCTCAACCTCATTGGACTGATGAAAACACGCTTAGAGAAAAAAGAGACAGAAATTATTAATGTGAAGAAATCTAAATATGCCAGAGACAAATTTGGGCTCAAAATTAAAACACATATTAACCGGAAAAAATCCACTATGCACACCAAGACTCCATTACCTCTCTCCAATATCAATAAACGATCAAAACCACCTACTGAGCAACTGCCATACAAGAAACTTGGCCTTACATATCAACAGTATATGTCGCTAATACATCATGATACACATTTAGCACCTGCTATTACGATAAACACATGTGCTAATACCAGTGTTATCGATGATTCACTAAGCACTTCCTGCAGCACATCGTAATCCGTCAACTGCCAATTAGCCATCCAATCATTTGAAAGTGGATGGTTGCAAGAATTAACAACACATTCTGAGTCTATTATTGAGATAGATCATCCAACACAGACTCCCATAATTTCTAAACCTATTATATCACCATCAACTAAGGATACAAATAGGACTCTATACTCCACCCCACAATCTAAACTCAATGGTAACATGAGCAACATTAGCACAGGAGACACCAGTATCGACCTATCCAATCCCATCAATCAGGTCAGTCATTTTTTAGGTCTGGGCCCAAGGTTTTTGGGGCTAAGCCATCTAAACATAAAATCACCAACAACAAAAAGAAAGTTAGGGCAACTAGACGAGGCGGAAGGGGGGGCCATGGAAGGAACGCCAAAATCAAAGAAAGCATCATCTCCCCCATAGGTATTTTTAATTTGAGTGAGCATGTTCTCACATCACATGAGACTAGTGTATTAAATAAAGGTTTAAAATTTGCCCCATCTAACAAAATGAACAAATTTGAAACATTCCTAGATATCCACAAGTATGTGAGGAAATTAACCTTAAAAAGATATTTTTCTAAGACTCCTGTGGAAGCATCAGTTAGACAAAGCATGGATTCATACAAACACACAAACTTAAAACCCCCCTCTCACTTTTATCCCAAACAATCCAAGAGCAAAGAAATAACTACATTTGAGACCCTAGTACTATCAGATCTTGATAAATTGAATACCACAAAAAATCCCTATTCACGAATGAACCTCACCAATGAGGAATTTAAAGCTTTGAAAAATCTACAGGAACTGGATGAGATAATAATTAAACCAGCAGATAAAGGGGGAGGCATCGTATTACTCAATCAGTCAGATTATTTAGCTGTGTTGGACCGCCTATTATCTGACACAGACACCTATCAACAGTTAGAACGTGACCCTACTCTAGAATTCTCTAGCACTCTCAAAGACATTCTACATGAAGGCCTCGATAGAGGTATTATTAACCTCAATGAATTTAACTATATTTACAATAAACATCCCACCATCCCTGTAATTTATTATCAGCCAAAAATCCATAAACACCTGACCAACCCCCCTGGGCGGCCCATCATATCAGGGATTGGCTCCATCACATCAAACCTATCTCACTATATAGATACGTACCTGCAGCCGTATGTGAAGAAGCAAGCAGCCTATCTGCAAGATACGACCCATGTTCTACAACTCCTTGAGGACATAAATTGGAAACCCAATTACTGGTTAATTACATGTGATGTGTCATCCTTGTACACTATCATTAAACACACAATAGGATTGGAAAGTATTAGGTTCTTTCTAGAATCAGATATTAGTATCATGCCACAACAGGTCGATTTAATTATTTCAGTCATTGAGTTCATCTTAACCCATAACTATTTTTGGTATGAGGGTGGATTCTACCTACAACAACAAGGCACTGCCATGGGTACCAGGTTCGCACCCAGCTACGCGAATCTGTATATGAGTTTTTGGGAAGACAGATTCATTTGGTCTCAACACGACTGGAGTGCGAACCTGGTACTGTGGAAACGCTATATTGACGATATTATAATCATCTGGGAGGGTTCTGAATCTACTCTACTTCCATTTCTTACATACATTAACAATAATGAGTATGGCTTAATATTTACAGCCGATTATAGCCAACTATCTATTCAATTCTTAGACCTGGAGATATTTATTAAAGATAACAAGGTTACAACAAAAACATATCATAAGCTGGTTGATGTTAACAGTTTCATCTTATCTGACAGTAATCACCACCCTAACTGGCTACATAGTATCCCATTTAGCCAATTTACTTGTGTAAGGCGTAACTGTACAGAGGTAGAGGATTACATTGTCCAAGGACAGCAAATGCAGGAACAATTTCTTGAGAAAAAATACGATCCTGTTTTAGTTAGCAGAGCTTTTAGTCAACTAAAAAAATGCTGATAGGAATCAGCTGCTCAAATACAAAAAGAATACTATAGACACAAAACAAACAGGACCCTCCAATACAGATAAGGTCTTTTTGGTATCCAATTATTCACAAGACTCAGATAGATTAACACGTATCATTAAAAAACATTGGCACATCCTAATGCAGGATGATGTACTTGGATCCATACTCGCGGACAAACCGCAGATTGTGTTTAGAAAAGCCCCAGACTTTAAATGTACACTAACGTCCAGCTATATCCCTACCACCAACTCTATGAGCCCTAAGAACTGGCTACAAAACAAGAAAAAGGGCTTCTATTACTGTGGACAATGTTCGAACTGCACTAAACTGAGATGTAGGAGTACCAGACCTATTACTGAATACCGGTCCATGAATACTGGGCAAACATTCAAAATTCAAGAATTTATCACGTGTACTAGCAGCAATGTTGTATACTTACTGCAATGCAAGTGTGGCAAACAATATGTGGGTAGAACCATTAAGCAACTGAAGGTCCGTATAAGGGAACATCTTAGAAACATCAGCATTGGCTTTGAAAACCACCATGTCTCCAAACACTTTAAAGACACACATCAGTGCGATTATGATGGTGTAGAGTTTATAGGGATCAAGAAAATTAATAAGAACTGGAGAGGGGGCAACCCTTTAAAACAACTAAACAAAGAAGAAACAAGGGCTATCTACCATCTTAAGACACTAGCCCCATTAGGTCTTAATATAGAATTTGATTTATCCTTTTAATACCAAACATGATTATATGATGGCGACACGAATAAATTCCATTATATTATTATATTGGCGCCTCGGACAGACTACTCTAGGAGGTGAGTATAGTGAACCTAAGGTCATACCTCTCTGGTTATGCCCAATCTCACCTGATCTTGGAAGCGAAGCAGAGAGGGCCAGGTAAGTAGCAGGATAGGAGACTACCTGTGAATACCTGGTACTATAGGTCCTATGTCTCCCACCAGGGGTTATGGTCCCTGTGCGACCAATACAGGAATATAACCATACTATACATGCTTTTTATCGGTCCAACCATATTGTTGGCCTCTTTATCCATATCGTGGATATACAATACAGATTTATTTGTTTTTATTTATTTTTATATTTTTTTTTCATTTTTTATTCCATACTTATTTAATGCATTAATATATGTTGTTAATAATCCTGCTCATTGTTGAAAAGTAGGACATCACATTTTAACCCCAGATTAGAATTTTTCTTTCTATAGTGGTTTCTTCCATCTACCTATGGGGTACATGTCAATAACGACACTGCACTACCTAGATCTGTGTAATTTATCTTAGTATATGTGTATATTGGTATACTCAAGTTGGTCATCCTGTATATACCATCCACAATTGCATTTAAATTGATGGACCTTAGTTTTATCTTTTTGACTATTAACTTACCATTATAATATTAGATACCCACAAGGTCCCTGATCCTTTATGCCCACTTACCTGTATCCAATTAATACCATATGGAGCACATAACCATGTATTATGGGAAGCGTTACTATCCACAACTGTACAGCGACACATATATGATCTCATATTAACTTTAAGTCACCACGCTGACATGTAATGCAACCTCTATCCATCTATTGTTATCATGAAGGTTGTATCAGGACTATTATTGTTTACTGTATACTTTTATTATAACATGAACTTCCAGCCAGAATCTATATACGGACAATCCGTTTTGGATAACCAATCACCTTCTCCTGTGCTTTATTTAAACTACCCACCATGGACACTCAATAAACCCTTGAAAAAGTCCAGATAGGACGAAACGCGTTGGATCACGCCCACTTTACGTAACGTCACTCCGATATCCACCACGAGGGATCTCCTACAGAACTATGCCCTGCACAGCTCTAGCTCATCGGGACTAACAGCGATTTTTCTGCCCTGCCGCGCGGCCAGTGTGAGGGATCTTAACAGCAAGTATTCGTACTCGTAACATTAGCTCACTCCCTTTATGGACATATGACTGGATTCTCTCCCCCCATTCGTATTCACCATCTGTAAGGACACATATTGGTGTTATTAACACCACACAGAATTCTATTTTTTACTAGGACATTTGTTTATATCTACATCTGCCATTGCTCAGGAACCCGTTACAAACTTACTTCATTGACATTTGGCTGGAGGCTATCATTATTTTATTGTATAACATTTGTTGATTTTATTGTGCAAACACCTATGGTTTTTACTTAATGGTATTCATCATGTTGTTTCTATTATTGTAAATTTGATTGTTTTTACAATAGTGACAAAGAAGGTAGTTTTGAACCTATGTCTGTAATATTTAGGATGTATTAAAATGTTATTTATTTGCCATTTTGCACTCAGCTTTTTACCACATTTATTTGTATGTATATTAGTTAGGTATCTATAGTCAATGAGTGCCTAGTTAACCCTGTTCATAATTTTGAAGTATGACTTCCCAGCCCATAAGATTCGCCACCATTAATGTGGCGTCTATTCTGTCCAAACACGGTCATTACATGGCCTTTGATTTTTTTCAGCGCGGTTGAGGCTGACTTTTTATTTTTGCCGGAGACCAGATTAGGTCATCTAGCAGACATACATAAAGCCAAAAGAGAGTGGAGGCGTGGGCCCTCGTACTGGTCTCTTGCGGCCGAGCCATACGGTGGGGTGGTGGTGATTTTTACCGGCATGATAACTGTCTAGCGAGTTATAGAATTAGAGGTAGGTAGATGTAAGGTCTTGGATGTCAATCTGAGAGGACACGACGTGAGATTAATTAATGTCTACGGTCCCCAAACAAAGCAGGAGAGGAAGTGTCTTTTCAGTGCGATAAAGCCATACCTTTTTTCAGCCAGGCAGATAGTCTTTGGTGGTGACTTTAATACCGTCATTAGGCCTAAAGACAGGGGAGGTTCAAGGATTTCTCTGAGTTATGACTCCTTTTTTTTTAGCTGGTATGGTTAGACAGGCTGGTCTGGTGGATGTGCATGTTTGCCATTTTCCGGACCTCAAGGGATTCACCTACTTCAGAGGTAGCTGTAGGTCTAGGATAGATAGGTAGGATACAAAGGTTTGTCGTTAAGGAGAGCTTGAAAACCTTGGCACCAGAGCTAAGGCCAGTAGAGTTTTCTGTTCACGTTTACCTCTCTGTGTCCTTGAATGCCTCAGAGACTCTTCTGAAAGGTAGGGGCCTCTGGTGCCTGAACTCTAGGCTCCTAGATGAGGTGGTGGTAAGACAGTCCTTTAGGGACTTCTTTGAATCCCAGGAAACACTTTTGGAGGCTGGTTGGAGTAGGTCTGAGTGGTGGGAGGTGCTTAAAAAGAGGACCCAGGGCTTTTTCTGTGGCCTGGTAGCTAGAAATAACTTGTTAAAAGAAAGTACCTACCTGGCACTGAGAAAAAAACTTGGGTTCCTGATCTTTGGCCGGGGAGACGGTGGGGGGAGATCTCCCGAGTGAAGGCTCAGATGAGAGAGATACAATATGACCGCTTCCTTGATTCTGGAGAGGGACTATGGGAAGTACCACTCGCCTGACCTTTTTCAGAGCTGTAGGAACTCGGTAGATATTAAGGAGGTGCGGGGCTTGCACAATGCTGGGGGTGTGCTCAGAAAGGATAAGGAGGGCATCCTTGGTGCCGTGGGGTCCTTCTACTCTGATCTCTTGTCGGAGAAGTCACTAGACAGAGAAAAGATGGACCAGTTCCTGAGGGAAACTCCTGACCTTGAGGATCTAAGCGGCTTGCTTGAGTCTTTGGGTAGTGAGGTATCAGTGGACGAGGTCAGGATGGCGATAGATGGTTTATCTACCAAGAAGTCCCCGGGCCCAGATGGTTTAACATCTGAGATTTTTAAGATCTTTGGTGACATCCTGGCCCCGCGCCTCGTGGAGTTCTTCAATGAGAGCCTGGATAGAGGTTTATTGCCTCCCTCCATGAGGGTTTCCGCCCTTATTTTGCTGTCTAAGGAGAAGGATCAGTCGCGTATTGAGAATTGGCGCCCCATCGCTCTTCTCAATACCGACAGAAAGATTTTGGCGAAGGTGCTCTTTAATAGACTGATGCAGGTTTCCGGCCAGTTGCTTTCTCGCTCTCAGCATTGCACTGTGAAGGGCGGAAGTACTTTCAGTGCTGTCCTGGGAGTGCCATTAAGCGGTGACATACGGAGAAGTGGGGGAAGTACCTTTTAGTGTTAGACCAGTCAAAGGCCTTTGATAGGGTAAACCATGAGTACCTTTGGGCTCTGCCTCTGAGGTATAGTATTCCAGTCCGGGTGGTGAATTGGCTTCATACCATTTATAAGCATTCCCTCTCGTGAATGGTTGGGTAGGTCCGTCTTTCGTGGTCAACTCTGGGGTGATGCAGGGTTGCCCCCTAAGCCCCCTCCTGTATGTGTTTGCAATAGATGCTTTTGTTCGAAGGATTGAAGGCGGTTCCATAGGAGAGGTGCTGTTGGGTCCGGAGTGTCCTCTGAAGGTCATGGCCTACACCGATGATGTTACTGTTGTCTTGTCAAGTCCCGCAGAAGCAATAGGGGTAGCAATTCTGTTCTTCGGGTACTCCGAGGCCAGTGGCTCGTTGGTAAATCAGGAGAAGATTGAAGTTTTTTGGATGGGGGAGGAAGGTTGCCAATTCAGCCTTCCAGACAGTCATCCCTGGGCCAGTAACAAGATCAAGAGCTTAGGTATTCAGTTTGGCCCTGGCAATTACGCCAAGCAAAACTGGGAGCTCAGGCTGGAGGAAGCTTTCCTGAAGGTAGAGTGCTGCAAGAGGTGAAAACACTCTCTCAGGGAAAGGGTGGACCTTGTTAAGACCTTTCTGATCCTAAATGTATGTCAGCTATGTGTGCCTATTGCCGTCTTTAAGGTCTAGGGTTTATGCAGTTTTCTTCCATCTACTTTGGGGGACTAGGCTGAACCTGATCAAGTGGGCGTTGACCTAACGATTGAGGAAGGATGGTGGCCTGGGTATGATTAACCCAGTGCTTTTCTTTCTTACAACTTTTTTAAAGTTGCACCTGAGTAGTCTCTTCGTCAAGACCCCTCCTCAGTGAGTGGGTGGCTTCAGGGTCTGGGTGAATCCCTTCCTTAGTGCATGGTTTGGGGGGGCACAGTGAGAAGTTTTCGAGTCCGTCATGGGTATTTCCCGGCCTACATTTCCTTGGGATTGAAGGTGACAAGGCATTGGGGCCTGAGGGCGGGGGAGGTCAGAAGCTCTTCTAGAAGGGAGTTGGAGAAGAGAATTCTGCGCTCTCACTTTTGGGTCCCGCTGTCACTGAGGGACTGCCCAGGTGATGTGAGTTCAGAGGGGCTGTCCCTGATTAATTCGGGAAGAAGCCTGTTGAAGCTCTGGGACATTGCTTGGCTCTCCTTTCATGGGAGACTTTACTTGAGAGGGAAACTCAAGTACAGAAGTGCCAATGTGGCTGCCCACGGGAGGAGTGTCTAGGGGCGGAGGAGACTATGGACCACATCTTGCTTTTGTGTCCCTTTAACGTAGACATTTACAAGAGGTTTCCCTGGGGATCCCTTGCCTTTTGGGGCTCATTTACCCTGAATGGGTCTATGGGGCATTCAAGGCTAGGTGGAGGGCCTTTGATTTCTGCACTATTTTCTTAGTTAGTTTAGTGGTTAGGTACTTTACGTGGAACGCAACTTGTCAGGTTTCCATTAGACATAAAATCCTCCCTTGTGAAGTGGTGGCGGGTGATATTCTCCACGAAGTATGGAAACTGAGGGATATGGAGAAGCACCGGATGACCAATGCCAATTGGCTCACGCTCTGGTGGGGTCTGAGACCTCCATAGTGAAGTTAAAGTGTGGTCTCTTTTCATTCTAAGTGGCTTTTTCTCGCTCTCCTTTCACCCCCCTAGATTTTGTTTGTTAAAAGTATTTTTCAAGTATTGCTTACATACAGCTACAGCTTGCTGCTTTGTGGTGGACGTAATGTGTTTTGTATTTGCTATATTGTATTCGGTTATGTCTTGTTTAGTGGTGGCACCTTTTCTGTTTTATGCAATTTTTTACCCTATTTATATTTTATACTTATGCTGGACTTTTATGGTCATAGCCCTCTGTTTCTCTGTTTAAGCTTTGATGGGAGCAATTCCAATGCTTAGTTCTTGTTTTAAACCCTTGGATATGTATTTGTATGCTATGTTGCAAGTATTCAATAAAAAACAATTCCATCCACAGCAACCCTGATCCATGGGAAGAGGTCATGGGTACCAGCCCAGGTACACCAGTAACGGGGTACACTAGCAGCTTCAGTTACCCAGAAGAAACGGTTAGAGGGCACATTTCGGTTCTCGAAAGGGAACGGTGGCAAAGTAAGCCCAGCCATTTCCCAGCAGCATGCGCAGGATGCTCCCCCAGCCCTATGCATCTGGTTGCTTAGCAACCATCCTCGACTTCCTGTCGGCAGAAGATGCGCATCCCTGTGCGGAGTGGAAAGCACAAGGACAGCGTCTGACAACATTATAACCAACATAAATAAAACACTATTGAAGGAATCCGTTCCGAAGAACTCCAGCCAGACTAGTCCTAATCCTGCCCAGATTTTGGCTGGCCAGATTCAGACCCTTTTCCAGGTGGTTCAAGAGTTTTCTCATCACTTGTCGGTACAAGAAGAGGCCTCAAAGTCATCTCAGCCCACCCTGGCACTGGCAGTGGAACCTAAGTTAAACCTTTCGGATCACTTCTCTGGAGACCGAAGGCTTTTCCGTAACTTTAAGGAGAAGCTTTACTTCCACTTAAGACCCCACTCCTATGAACAGCAGAGAGTAGGGATAGTAATTTCTCACCTACAGGGTGATCCCCAGTCCTGGGCCTTCAGTCCAAGTAGCCCCATGCTGCAATCTGTAGATGCATTTTAATGCTTTGAGATTGCTATACGATGATCCTGACCGGGTGGCTTTCACTTAAGCGCACCTCAGGTCCCTTAAGCAGGGATTGCAAACAGCAGAAGAGTATAGCACTGAGTTCCAGCATTGGTCCATCGACAGTGAATGGAATGACCTGGCTCTATGTAGTCAGTTTCGACTAGGTCTCTCAGAACAGATTCCCTAGTTCAATACCCCACTCCAACCTCAATGGAAAATCTCACCCAGTTAGCCATCAGAATTGATAGGTAAATTTAGTAGAGTAAAGCGGAAAAGGAATCTCCATGATATTTTGCTTTATTTCCAGTGCCTGGCCCAACAACCCCAGATGTTAGGAAAGTCCTATACAAGCTCCGTCAGCACCATCTATATGCTAAACTCAAAAGTGCGAGTTCGAGGTCAACAGGGTCACCTTCCTCGGGTATGTCATCACACCTAGTGGATTCTCCATGGATCCCAGCAATGTCCAAGCAATTTTGGATTGGGTGCAACCCTAACCCTCTGAATGTCATACAAAGATTCTTGGGCTTTTCAAATTATTCCAGAAGGTGTATTCGCTCCTTTTCTGTTCTCTGGCACCCATTACTGCCCTAACCAGCAAGGGGCGAACCCTGCCAACTGGCCTCCTTCAGTAGTGGCGTCCTTTGAAGCCTTAAAGCACGCGCTTATTTCTGCTCTGGTCCTCAGATATCCCAACCTGGAGTTGCCCTTTGTAGTCGAGGTTAATGCCTCCGATGTAGGTGCAGGAGCGATTTTATCTCAAAAGGATCCTTCTGACCATCGCCTTCACTGCCTACTTGTCCTGTAACTTTTCATCTGTAGAAGCAAATTACTGTCACGACTTGCACTCTGCAGCTGCTGTCTGCAGTGACTTTATTGGATTCATTATGTATTCTATTTATAGTACCACTGCCCACCAAAGGGGCCACTGTGCTACTTTGATCATTTTCCTTGATTACTGAGAGTTGTGTCACCTGCATGAGGCCTATATCAACCTGCTTGCTTCATACGGTCTGGGCCAGATCATCAGGTCACTCCTGTGAGCATTTCCATGTGCTTTGTTCCTGTGAGTATTTCCATGTGCTCAGCTCCAGTCTGCATTTCCATGTGCTCAGCTCCAGTCTGCATTACCAAGTTGTCAGCTCCAGTCTGCATTACCAAGTTGTCAGCTCCAGTCTGCATTACCAAGTTGTCAGCTACTGTCTGCATTACCAAGTTGTCAGCTACTGTCTGCATTACCAAGTTGTCATCTACTGTCTGCATTACCAAGTTGTCAGCTGTTATCTGGACTCCTGCATGTTTCTCCATTGAATTCACTACTGCTGTTACCTGCTACTGGTCTCCTGCATCTTCAACCATTATACCTGGTACTTGTAGTTCCACGCTGCCTGTTGAAATCTACTATTGCAGTTACCTGTTGTTTCTCATCTGCACATTGAACTGTCTCGTGAGTTACCTTGTCATCTGTGTTTGTTAATAAACTCATTATAACCACTTATCCCCTCACCGTGGTCATACCTGGGAAATCCTGACAGTATGATCTGGCCATAATACCGAGCCTGCTGCTGCACTGCTTTCATCCCGTTTTGAAAAGGATTTCCAGGGCAGTGACCTACTCTGTATTCATTAAGACCATGGCTACTATTTCCTCCGAAAATTCCCTGTTTCAATTGCTCCAAGTGGACATTCTGCAACTTCGCACTCAAATAGTGCAAGTATCTTCTTTGTTGAAACAAGTGCTCAAGCAACTTCCAGTTTCCACCCCTGATACATGCTGCAGTAAGGAGTCTAACTGTGCTGCTAACATTTCATTATCAAATTTGTCTGCCTTTGACTCTCTGCAAGCAGCACCTTCCAATAGTCCTGTAACAAATTCCAGGTTTTCAGGTGCTCCACGCCCCCACCTGACCGAAGAGGAGCGATGGCGCAGGAGGACCTACAAACTGTGTCTTTACTGTGCCAGTGATTTACATTTTTTACAGGAATGCCCACTCCATTGACTCCGACCATCTTCAACCTCTATCTCCAGCTCTGAGTTACAAGCTTCTGTCTCCATTCCAGACACGTTATCTGCTCCCATGAGAACCCGGGTTCCCCAGTTCAACCCAGAGGGGGCGCTGCCCTTACAGTCTTCTCCAGAGGGGGCGCTGCCCTTACAGTCTTCTCCAGAGGGGGCGCTGCCCTTACAGTCTTCTCCAGAGGGGGCGCTGCCCTTAAAGACTTCTCCAGAGGGGGTGCTGCCCTTAAAGACTTCTCCAGAGGGGGCGCTTCCCTTAAAGTCTGCTTCAGAGGGGGCGCTGCCCTTACAGTCCGCTCAAGAGGGGGCCTGCCCTTACAGTCCGCTCAAGAGGGGGCGCTGCCCTTACAGTCCGCTCCAGAGAAGGTCCTGTCCCTCCAGCCCACTCCAGAGTTGCCTGTTCATGCGGTTCAGCCCGAGATGCCTGTCCATGCGGTTCAGCCCGAGTTGCCTGTCCATGCGGTTCAGCCCGAGTTGCCTGTCCATGCGGTTCAGCCCCAGTTGCCTGTCCATGCGGTTCAGCCCCAGTTGCCTGTCCATGCGGTTCAGCCCGAGTTGCCTGTCCATGCGGTTCAGCCCGAGTTGCCTGTCCATGCGGTTCAGCCCGAGTTGCCACTCTATGCGGTTCAGCCCGAGTTGCCACTCTATGCGGTTCAGCCCGAGTTGCCACTCTATGCGGTTCAGCCCGAGTTGCCACTCTATGCGGTTCAGCCCGAGTTGCCTGTCCATGCGGTTCAGCCCGAGTTGCCACTTGGTGCTGTCTGCTCTGAGGCTTCTCACAGCGCTGTCTGCTTTGAGGCTTCTCACAGCGCTGTCTGCTCTGAGGCTTCTCTCAGTGCTGTCCCTGTCAAGTCTGCCACCCAATCGGGCGCCCTGCCAAGTCATCTGCCCAGTTTGGGTTGTCTTCTGCCAAGGGGGTCCTACCCAAGTCCCCAGGGATGTATGTTCAACCCGAGCTGGCCGAGTCTCATGCTAATTCGAATTTATCCTCTGTTCAAGTCTTCCAACCACCTACCTTCAATGGGGATATTCAGCAATTTCATGCTCTTATTAAATTCTGTATATCCTATTTTCCCTCTGTATCCAACCTCCTTGATACTCAACGAAAGCAAGTGTTTTACATGTTGGCCAACTTCACAGGGGAAGCTCTGAAATGGGCAGAGCCCTTAATTGAAACCTAGGATCCCATCCTGTCTGATTTACAGCTGATTTACGTGATCAAAGAATTTGCATCAGCACTTGCCAATCTCACTCCCAGTACTTCATCTGTGCCACATGTTCTATCTCCTGCTACTCCATCTTTGAGATTATCGTTTTCTTCGCTCCATTTCCAGCAACCCTCTAAAAACCATAAAAAGAAAGTGAAGAAGAAGAAGAAGAAGAAAGATTCTCCTGGATCTCAACTCCCTTGTGGCATGGTTTCTATACCCTTTCCATCCTTGCATGAAGACTTCTCAACTACATGCCCAATTCTGGATTATGACTCTGACCTTTCCGACCATTCCTAGTATTTGGGCGTCTGGAATCCGCCCTTTAAGGAGGGGGTACTGTCACGACTTGCACTCTGCAGCTGCTGTCTGCAGTGACTTTATTGGATTCATTATGTATTCTATTTGTAGTACCACTGCCCACCAAAGGGGCCACTGTGCTACTTTGATCATTCTCCTTGATTACTGAGAGTTGTGTCACCTGCATGAGGCCTATATCAACCTGCTTGCTTCATACGGTCTGGGCCAGATCATCAGGTCACTCCTGTGAGCATTTCCATGTGCTTTGTTCCTGTGAGTATTTCCATGTGCTCAGCTCCAGTCTGCATTTCCATGTGCTCAGCTCCAGTCTGCATTTCCATGTGCTCAGCTCCAGTCTGCATTTCCATGTGCTCAGCTCCAGTCTGTATTTCCATGTGCTCAGCTCCAGTCTGTATTTCCATGTGCTCAGCTCCAGTCTGCATTTCCATGTGCTCAGCTCCAGTCTGCATTTCCATGTGCTCAACTCCAGTCTGCATTTCCATGTGCTCAGCTCCAGTCTGCATTTCCATGTGCTCAGTTCCAGTCTGCATTACCAAGTTGTCAGCTCCAGTCTGCATTACCAAGTTGTCAGCTCCAGTCTGCATTACCAAGTTGTCAGCTCCAGTCTGCATTACCAAGTTGTCAGCTACTGTCTGCATTACCAAGTTGTCAGCTACTGTCTGCATTACCAAGTTGTCATCTACTGTCTGCATTACCAAGTTGTCAGCTGTTATCTGCTATCTGGACTCCTGCATGTTTCTCCATTGAATTCACTACTGCTGTTACCTGCTCCTGGTCTCCTGCATCTTCAACCATTATACCTGGTACTTGTAGTTCCACGCTGCCTGTTGAAATCTACTATTGCAGTTACCTGTTGTTTCTCATCTGCACATTGAACTGTCTCGTGAGTTACCTTGTCATCTGTGTTTGTTAATAAACTCATTATAACCACTTATCCCCTCTCCGTGGTCATACCTGGGAAATCCTGACCGTATGATCTGGCCCTAATACCGAGCCTGCTGCTGCACTGCTTTCATCCCTTTTTGAAAAGGATTTCCAGGGGAGTGACCTACTCTGTATTCATTAAGACCATGGCTACTATTTCCTCCGAAAATTCTCTGTTTCAATTGCTCCAAGTGGACATTCTGCAACTTCGCACTCAAATAGTGCAAGTATCTTCTTTGTTGAAACAAGTGCTCAAGCAACTTCCAGTTTCCACCCCTGATACATGCTGCAGTAAGGAGTCTAACTGTGCTGCTAACATTTCATTATCAAATTTGTCTGCCTTTGACTCTCTGCAAGCAGCACCTTCCAATAGTCCTGTAACAAATTTCAGGTTTTCAGGTGCTCCACGCCCCCACCTGACCGAAGAGGAGCGATGGCGCAGGAGGACCTACAAACTGTGTCTTTACTGTGCCAGTGATTTACATTTTTTACAGGATTGCCCACTCCATTGACTCCGACCATCTTCAACCTCTATCTCCAGCTATGAGTTACAAGCTTCTGTCTCCATTCCAGACACGTTATCTGCTCCCATGAGAACCCGGGTTCCCCAGTTCAACCCAGAGGGGCGCTGCCCTTAAAGTTTGCTCCAGAGGGGGCGCTGCCTTTAAAGTTTGCTCCAGAGGGGGCGCTGCCCTTAAAGTCTGCTCCAGAGGAGGCGCTGTCCTTACAGTTTTCTCCAGAGGGGGCGCTGCCCTTACAGTCTTCTCCAGAGGGGGTGCTGCCCTTAAAGACTTCTCCAGAGGGGGTGCTTCCCTTAAAGTCTGCTCCAGAGGGGGCACTGCCCTTACAGTCTTCTCCACAGGGGGTGCTGCCCTTAAAGACTTCTCCAGAGGGGGTGCTTCCCTTAAAGTCTGTTCCAGAGGGGGAGCTGCCCTTACAGTCCTCTCCAGAGGGGGCGCTGCCCTTACAGTCCGCTCCAAAGGGGGCGCTGCCCTTACAGTCTTCTCCAGAGGGGGCGCTGCCCTTACAGTCGTCTCCAGAGGGGGCGCTGCCCTTACAGTCGTCTCCAGAGGGGGCGCTGCCCTTACAGTCGTCTCCAGAGGGGGCGCTGCCCTTACAGTCGTCTTCAGAGGGGGCGCTGCCCTTACAGTCGTCTCCAGAGGGGGTCCTGTCCCTCCAGCCCACTCCAGAGTTGCCTGTTCATGCGGTTCAGCCCGAGATGCCTGTCCATGCGGTTCAGCCCGAGATGCCTGTCCATGCGGTTCAGCCGAGTTGCCTGTCCATGCGGTTCAGCCCGAGTTGCCTGTCCATGCGGTTCAGCCCGAGTTGCCTGTCCATGCGGTTCAGCCCGAGTTGCCTGTCCATGCGGTTCAGCCCGAGTTGCCTGTCCATGCGGTTCAGCCCGAGTTGCCTGTCCATGCGGTTCAGCCCGAGTTGCCACTCTATGCGGGTCAGCCCGAGTTGCCACTCTATGCGGTTCAGCCCGAGTTGCCACTCTATGCGGTTCAGCCCGAGTTGCCACTCTATGCGGTTCAGCCCGAGTTGCCACTCTATGCGGTTCAGCCCGAGTTGCACCTCTATGCGGTTCAGCCCGAGTTGCCTGTCCATGCAGTTCAGCCTGAGTTGCCACTCGGTGCTGTCTGCTCTGAGGCTTCTCACAGCGCTGTCTGCTCTGAGGCTTCTCACAGAGCTGTCTGCTCTGAGGCTTCTCACAGAGCTGTCTGCTCTGAGGCTTCTCACAGTGCTGTCTGCTCTGAGGCTTCTCAGTGCTGTCCCTGTCAAGTCTGCCGCCCAATCCGGGCGCCCTGCCAAGTCATCTGCCCAGTTTGGGTTGTCTTCTGCCAAGGGCGTCCTACCCAAGTCCCCAGGGATGTATGTTCAACCCGAGCTGGCCGAGTCTCATGCTAATTCGAATTCATCCTCTGTTCAAGTCTTCCAACCACCTACCTTCAATGGGGATATTCAGCAATTTCATGCTCTTATTAAATTCTGTATATCCTATTTTCCCTCTGTGTCCAACCTCCTTGATACTCAACGAAAGCAAGTGTTTTACATGTTGGCCAACTTTACAGGGGAAGCTCTGAAATGGGCAGAGCCCTTAATTGAAACCTAGGATCCCATCCTGTCTGATTTACAGCTGATTTACGTGATCAAAGAATTTGCATCAGCACTTGCCAATCTCACTCCCAGTACTTCATCTGTGCCACATGTTCTATCTCCTGCTACTCCATCTTTGAGATTATCGTTTTCTTCGCTCCATTTCCAGCAACCCTCTAAAAACCATAAAAAGAAAGTGAAGAAGAGGAAGAAGAAGAAAAATTCTCCTGGATCTCAACTCCCTTGTGGCATGGTTTCTATACCCTTTCCATCCTTGCATGAAGACTTCTCAACTACATGCCCAATTCTGGATTATGACTCTGTCCTTTCCGACCATTCCTAGTATTTGGGCGTCTGGAATCCGCCCTTTAAGGAGGGGGTACTGTCACGACTTGCACTCTGCAGCTGCTGTCTGCAGTGACTTTATTGGATTCATTATGTATTCTATTTGTAGTACCACTGCCCACCAAAGGGGCCACTGTGCTACTTTGATCATTCTCCTTGATTACTGAGAGTTGTGTCACCTGCATGAGGCCTATATCAACCTGCTTGCTTCATACGGTCTGGGCCAGATCATCAGGTCACTCCTGTGAGCATTTCCATGTGCTTTGCTCCTGTGAGTATTTCCATGTGCTCAGCTCCAGTCTGCATTTCCATGTGCTCACTTCCAGTCTGCATTTCCATGTGCTCAGCTCCAGTCTGCATTTCCATGTGCTCAGCTCAAGGTCTGCATTACCAAGTTGTCAGCTCCAGTCTGCATTACCAAGTTGTCAGCTCCAGTCTGCATTACCAAGTTGTCAGCTACTGTTTGCATTACCAAGTTGTCATCTACTGTCTGCATTACCAAGTTGTCATCTACTGTCTGCATTACCAAGTTGTCAGCTGTTATCTGCTATCTGGACTCCTACATGTTTCTCCATTGAATTCACTACTGCTGTTACCTGGCTATCAAGTGTGCCTTTGAAGAGTGGCGTCACTGGCTTGAAGGTGCTATACGTCATTTTGGTATTAACCAATCACAAGAATCTCTCCTATATCGAATCTGCCAAGAGAATGAATGCCTGGCAAGCACGTTCGGATCTTTTTTACTCACTTCTGGTTCATTATCACCTATCTAGAAACCGTAAGGCCTTGTCCCGCAGCTTTGTATCTTTTCTGTCACGAATCGCCCTACGAGTTGAGTAATCAGTAACTGTTGTTGATGAGAGCTTCCCCTATAGCAACCCCATTTCCCACAGAACCAGATACAGTCAAGTCCATAAATATTGGGACATCAACACAATTCTCATATTTTGGGCTCTATACACCACCACAATGGATTTGAAATGAAACAAACAAGATGTGCTTTAACTGCAGACTTTTAGCTTTAATTTGAGGGAATTTACATCCAAATCAGGTGAACGGTGTAGGAATTACAACGGTTTCTATATGTGCCTCACATTTTTTAAGGGCCCAAAAGTAATGGGACAAACTAAACAATCCTACATCAAACTTTCACTTTTTAATACTTTGTTGCAAATCCTTTGCAGTCAATTACAGCCTGAAGTCTGGAAGACCTAGACATCACCAGACGCTGGGTTTCATCCCTGGTGATGCTCTGCCAGGCCTCTACTGCAAATGTCTTCAGTTCCTGCTTGTTCTTGGGGCATTTTCCCTTCAGTTTTGTCTTCATCAAGTGAAATGCAGCTCAATCGTATTCAGGTCAGGTGACTGACTTGGCCATTGCATAATATTCCACTTGTTAGCCTTAAAAAACTCTTTGGTTACATCTGCACTGTGAAGCGCCGTCCAATGAGTTCTGAAGCATTTGACTGAATATGAGCAGATATTGCCCGAAACACTTCAGAATTCATCCTGCTGCTTTTGTCAGCAGTCTCATCAATAAAAACAAGGGAACCAGTTCCATTGGCAGACATACATGCCCATGCCATGACGCTACCACCACCATGCTTCACTGATGAGGTGTTATGTTTTGGATCATGAGCAGTTCCTTTCCTTCTCCATACTCTTCTCTTCCCATCACTCTGGTACAAGTTGATCTTTGTCTCATCTGTCCATAGGATGTTGTTCCAGAACTGTAATGGCTTTTTTAGATGTTGTTTGCCAAACTCTAATCTGGTCTTCCTGTTTTTGTGGCTCACAAATGGTTTACATCTTGTGGTGAACCCTCTATATTCACTCTTGTGAAGTCTTCTCTTGATTGTTGACTTTGACATATATACACATACGTCCTGGAGAGTGTTCTTGATTTGGACAACTGTGGTGAAGGGGTTTCTCTTCACCTGGGAAAAAATTCTTCTGTCATCCACCACAGTTGTTTTCCATGGTCTTCCGGGTCTTTTGGTGTTGCTGAGCTCTCCGGTGCGTTCTTTTTTTTTAAGACTGTTCCAAACAGTTTATTTGGCCACACTTAATGTTTTTGCTATCTCTCTGATGGGTTTATTTTGATTTTTCAGCCTAATGATTGCTTGCTTCACTGATGAAAGCTCTTTGGACCTCATATTGAGAGTCGACAGCAACAGATTCCAAATGCAAATGTCACACCTAGAATCAACTCCAGACCTTTTACCTGCTTAATTGATGATGAAATAATGAGGGAATAGCCCACACATGTCAATGAAATAGGTTTTGAGTCGATTGTCCCATTAGTTTTGGTCCCTTAAAAAGTGTGATGCACATATAGAAACCGTTGCAATTCCTACACCGTTCACCTGATTTGGATGTATATACCCTCAAATTAAAGCTGAAAGTCTGCAGTTAAACACATCTTGTTAGTTTCATTTCAAATCTATTGTGGTGGTGTATAGAGCCCAAAATATGAGAATTGTGTCGATGTCCCAATATTTATGGACTTGACTGTATGTTCGGCGGTACTCGATTGTCCCCAGGACTTATTCTCGAGTAGTGATAACTCAACTCCAGTAGGTAGGCACCACAGAGGACTTGACAATGGGATGCTGAGTAAGGGTGTGCACCGGGCACTTTTGGGGTTTTGGGTTCTGATTAGCTTGAGGTTTTGGGTTCTGATTTGTTTTGCCAAAACACCCCACGGAAGGTTTCGGTTCTGATTTTGGGTTTTGGGTTCTGATTTTTTTTATAAAAAGCATAAAAAGTGCTAAAATCCATATTTCAGGGTTTTTTTCCACTCCTACACTATTACTAACCTCAATAACATTCATTTCCACTAATTTCCAGTCTATTGTGAACACCTCACACCTCACAATATTGTTTTTAGTCCAAAAGGTTGCACCAAGGTAGCTGGATGTCTAAGCAAAGCGACATAAGTCGGCGGCACAAACACGTGGCCCATCGTAGGTGGCTGTGTAGGCTTGAATGGCCTTTTTCTGCTCCTCCATCCTCTGCAGCATATAGAGGGTGGAGTTCAAGCGCGTCACTACCTCTTGTTTTTGTTGATGGCAGGGCATGTTCATGCTTTTTTGATGTAGCAGGAACAGTGAACGTAGTTTAATATCTGATACTAAGATTTCTGGACTGCGTAGTGGAGTGGCCCCGGTACCCAATTTGGTACCGGGGCCACAATACTTCCTTCAACTGTCTAAATTCCACTGCACAGATGGTGGACACCGGATGCACGTCTAACACCAACATAGCTGTTAAGGCCGCAGTTATCCGCTTTGCCATAGGATGACTACTGTCGTACTTCGTGCTCATGGCAAACGACTGTTGGACGGTCCCATAATGCCAAAAAAGAATAGCAAGATGGAATTGTCCTTGGGCCCTCCCACCCACCCTGATGTTGTTGAAATAGGACATGCGCACTTTAACAAACCAATCATTTCAGCGACAGGGCCTACAAAACTGTGACTGAAATGATTGGTTTGTTTGGACCCCCACAAAACGAGCTGGCAAAGAAAAAAAGAGGTGCAAGATGGAATTGTCCTTGGGCCCTCCCACCCACCCTTATGTTGTTGAAATAGGACATGCACACTTTAACAAACCAATCATTTCAGTGACAGGGCCTACCAAACTACTGTGGCTGAAATGATTGGTTTGTTTGGGCCCCCACACAAAAAAAGCTGTTCATCTCTCCCTGTACAAACTAAACTGGCTCTACTGAGGCAAGATGTCGTCCTCATCCTCATCCTCTGATTCCTCGCCCCCTTCAGTGTGTACTTCCTCATCCTCACACATTATCAATTCGTCCCCGCTGGACTCCACAACCACAGGTCCCTCTGTAGTCTCTGGAGGGCAGTGCTGTTCTTGATTGAGGAATTGATAATTCATTTTTATGAACATCATTTTTTCAACGTTTTGCGGAAGCAACCTCCTTCGCCGCTCACTGACCAGGTTCCCCGCTGCACTAAAAACTCTTTCCGAGTACACACTGGAGGGGGGACAACTCAGGTAAAATAGAGCCAGTTTGTACAGGGGCTTCCAAACTGGCTTTTTTTCCTGCCAGTAAGAATAAGGACTGTCTGACATGTCTACTTGGATGGTGTCAGCAAAGTAATCCTCCACCATTTTTTCAATTGTGACAGCATCCAATGCAGCGACAGTAGACATGTCTGCAATGGTTGGCAGGTCCTTCAGTCCGGACCAGATGTTCTCAGCATCCCCGCCAGCGGGTCTTTTAGGAAAACTGAGCTTTTTGGATTTTACATGCCCTCTACTAGGAGATTGGGCATCGCCCTTGGCAGACGATGTTGATGGCATTTCATCGTCTATGTCATGACTAGTGGCAGCAGCTTCAGCATTAAGAGGAAGTGGGTCTTAATCTTTCCCTACTTTATCCTCCAAATTTTTGTACTCCTTTATATGCAGCACAAGAGAGCGTACCCCTAAACCACACACACTTTGGGACTGCGGAAACAGTGAACGTAGTAATATAGATTGCAGTTTCTATATTTTGGACTGCTGAAACAGTGAACGTAGTAATATAGATTGCAGTTCCTATTTTTTTGGACTGCAGAAACAATGAATGTAGTAATATAGATTGCAGTTCCTATTTTTTGGACTGCAGAAACAGTGAACGTAGGTATTGCAGTACTAATATTTCAGCACAGTGGCGAAGTGGTAGCACTTCTGCCTCACAGCGCTAGGGTCATGAGTTCAATTCCCGACCACGGCCTTATCTGTGCAGAGTTTGTATGTTCTCCCTGTGATTGCGTGGGTTTCCTCCGGGTGCTCCGGTTTCCTCCCACACTCCAAAAACATACTAGTAGGTTAATTGGTTGCTATCAAAATTGACCCTAGTCTCTACCTGTCTGTCTCCCTCTCTATGTGTGTGAGTGTGTGTCTATATTAGGGAATTTAGACTGTAAGCTCCAATGGGGCAGGGACAGATGTGAATGAGTTCTCTGTACAGCGCTGCGGAGTCAGTGGCGCTATATAAATAAATGATGATGATGATGATGATGATGACTGCAATAATATATTGCTCTAGAATTTTTTTTATACTTTTTAAATTATTTTTTTATATTTGTTTTTTATTTTTTTTTGTATAATTTTTTTTTTTTTTTTTTACATTTTTGGGGAGTTTTTAATAATTAGAAAATTACTATGGACTTAGCACAGGACTAAAGCACCACTGGACTCAGCAGGACAGACACTGGCCAAAGCACCACTGGACTCAGCAGGACAGAGCACAGGACAAAAGGACCACTGGACTCAGCAAGGACAGAGCACTGGACACAAGCATAAAGCACCACTGGACTCAGCAAGGACAGAGCACTGGACACAAGCATAAAGCACCACTGGACTGATCACGCAGGAGCACCACTACCCTACAACCTCCCTCTACCCTGATCACAGCCCAAATGAAAATGGCGGCCGCTAGCGGGGAATTTATGCAATCCGAGTTTCGCGAGATCCGACGCGAGACTTGGACGTCAGAGCCTCACTTTAATTTTTTTTTTGGCGCCGGAAATACCCGAACAGTGCTCAGATCCCGTCGGATCCGCACTGTTTGGGTGGGCTCGGATTAGCGGAATCCGAGCCCGCTCATCCTTAATGCTGAGCAGAGATACTCCTGGACCAGATAAAGCAGGAACACTGAGTCAGCAACAGGATGCAGTACCAACCTCCACCAGTATAACAGATTGGCAGTGTGGAGTAGAGGATGGTGTAGTACCAGCTGTGGCCTGTGTGAGATGGAGCTAGAGAGCAGCACAGTGTCAGGGAATATGCCGGAGCAAGATTGAGCAGTAAATACGTACTGTGAAGCACTGCTGACACAGGCGAGTCTGATGGAGCTAATAGCTGGCACCACGATCCTGCGGCAGACGAAAAAGGCAGAGTCGGAATCCAGGCAGAGGTCAGGGCCATGAGCAAACAAGCAAGGTCAGTATTCAGGCAGAGGTTAGGGTCACGTGCAAACAAGCAAGGTCGGTATCCAGGCAGAGATCACAACGGGTATCAATCAGGAAAAACAGGCAGACTATTCACAGAACCAGGAGCACGGAGAAGCAAGTGTGTGAACGCTATAACCGGCAAAGATAGAGTGAAGCTGACAGGTATTTAAACCAGTAATAGCCAATCAGGGCAGGTGTCAGATAGAGCTGCAGATGAGAATAGTTCAGGTGATGACACCCAAGCTGAAAACAACACTGCAGCAGCCAAAAAGAAAACAGCAGTTACCTGCTGTTCCTAACATCTTCATTCTTCTGCTGCAGAATCTCTTCCCATTGTTCTAGTCTCAACTATCCTAGCTGCTTTAGCCCAAGATTTGAACAAGACCCTCCATCAACTCCAACATATGGCACCTCCTGAAACTCCAGCCAACTGACTTTTTATCCCGGATCATCTAAGGAAGGCAGTTTTTTCCGAGTCTCATGACAAGACTTCTGGACTTCCTGGTATTTTTAAGACCATCCAAATCCTGTCTTGAGTGGTCATCCTCCTCTGCTGATGTTAGTGAATACATCCTCACCTGTGAGGTCTGCTACAAAACTAAATCTTCTCGCAGATGTCCTTCTCGTCAACTAATGCCTTTATCCGTTCCTGTTAGATCATGGACGTATCTGTCCATGAACTTTATTGTGGACTTAACTTTGTCCTCAGGATATAATACCATTTGGGTAACAGTTGACCGGTTCAGTAAGATGGCGCACTGCGTCCTTATCACCAAACTTCTGTGTGCCTGGACCCTGGCATCCGTATTCGTTCAGCACATCTTCCATCTTCATGGTTTTCCTGTCGATGTGGTTTCTGACCGAGGCTCTCAGTTTGTTGCTGTCTTCTGGAAGTCTTTCTTCAGCTTACCAGCCTCAGTCTAATGGACAGACAGAAAGAGTAACTCAGTCCTTTAAACGGTTCCACCGTTTGTACATCTCAAAATGTTGTGATGACTGGGCCACTCTGCTCCCCTAGGTAGAGTTCACCTACAGTAATGCCTGTCACTCATCCACTCAGATTTATCCGTTCTTCTGCAACTTCGGGATTCATCCCAGGGCTAATTACTTATCTTGAGGCTAATAGTTTGCTCTACTGCTGGTCACCTAACAATGATATGGAAGAAGGTTCCCATTGCCTTATGTCAAGCCTCCTTTAATTATAAATTCTTTGCTGACCTAAGTCTCAGTTCCTGCTCTTTCAAAGTTGGTGACAGGGTGTGGCTTTCTACACGGAACATCAGACTCCGGTAGCTCTGCCGGAAGTTTGGGCCCAGGATTATGGGACGTATTTTGATTGTGAAATAAGTCAATCCTGTAGCTTTTAGATTGAAGCTTCCTAGTTCCTTCAAAATACCCAACACCTTCTATTGCTCTCTTCTAAAGCCTGCAGTCACCTCAAGCAAGTTTAAACCTCCTCAGTCAGAGACCTCGGGCTGTAAAAGTAGATGGATATCAAGAGTATGTGCTAAAAAAGTTTCTTGACTCTAAGAGGGTCCAATGGCAGGTCCATTTCCTGGTGCATTGGAAGGGCTACGGCCTGGAGGAACGTTCCTGGGTTGAGCAGAGGAATTTGCACATTGACAAACTCATCAAGGAATTTTTCAAGCAATTCCCTAGGAAACCAGGATGTAGGAGTCCCTTCACCCCTCCTCAAAGAGGTGGTGTTGTCACGAGCTGCTGCTTTGACTGGCCGCGTCCCGGCTGCTTCACTGACAGCTGGGACATCACCTCTGGCCAGTGTGTCCCGGCCGTCACCTAGGCGACTGTGATGCTTTTGTCGAATCGCTGCGACCCAGCATTAGGGCAGGTTGCTGGTGTGTGTGTGCGTGGGGGGCAAATAATTAATCACCTCCTGTGGTGAATTTAGAGCTATGCCTGGTGTTGAAGAGCCTTCTCCTATGATATGATTCTCAAGCCATTTCATGCATTGTTCAAAAGTGCCACATGGCAACACAGCTATTTTGCATGTGTTTGTAAAACCCCACACACAACTCTGGTCAGTTTCAGATAACCGCTTTGAAACCTGAGACAAAGGAGGGTGTTGGGACACTGGGAGGGTCACTTGCTTTTTACTGTTGGACACATACATAGTAAAGAGAACCGACAGGGGTGATGACATCATCACCCCTGGACCAAAGAAGCTCCATGTGTGTGTGGTGAATCACCACACACACGCTGTTACTTGGAAGGCTGGGAGTTTCCAAGTCTGGACTATAAAAGTCCAGACCCAGGACCCCCCCTCTCTCTCTTGCTGCCTGCTGCTGCCCTGGAACAACACATTACACTACAGAAAATACACTAGGAACACTCACTAATAGGGACACACTACATTACAGAAAAGATATATATTACACTATACTATTACACTACAGAAAAGATACATTACATTACAGAAACTATATATACATTATACTACAGAAAACCTACACTAAGCTACAGGAAAGGATTCTATGCTAAAGGAACGTTCCCTACATTGCAGATAAAGAATCGGACCGAGGATACAAGGACTTGATAAGTATCATTAATATATATATATATATATATATATATATATATATATATATATATCTATATCCATAGAGCTATATGTGTATTTGTAATGTGGATTTAACTATTTATATACCTATAACTGTGTAGCTCTATTGTTTGATATCTGTGATAGTTAAATCAATATTATAAATACTGATTCTTATTAAGGATACATATGTGAAGCAAGGATAGTGTAAGGAATAACGGTGGTGAACCTAGGGTTAATGTTATATTTATATACTATGTTATGTTGAACAACGTTATGATATATGTGTGAATTGTGAATACAAGCTTTTCTGTGTTAACAGTAAAATACTTTGATTTAAATACATACATATGTTGTGAGTATTGATTATTTGCAACGAATATATACTGTGAAGTACTACTGAGATACAGTGATTATTGGATAAATAGCTCTGTAAAACTTGTGTTATTTGGTGTGGTCAAAAGACCGAGTAAGGCAGCACTGTGTAAGGAAAAGTGCATACAAGTGCGAGTTTTATAGCGAGTGTATCTAAGAACAGAATAAGAGGACAGCGTGCGCATGTAAGACGCTACCACAGGTCCTTTAACACCTGGCCCCATTTGATTGGCTGCTAGTAGTATATACTGGGCCTCCCTGTCGGTTGTAGGTTCTGTACTAAACTTTCCTGACCTGCTCTAGGGTTATCTGTTATATTCTCTGCTCTTTGGGATTTCTGTTGTGACCTTGGCTAGTTTCTGGACCCGACTTCTTCGCTGATTGCGCCTGATCTCTGCATGAATATCGGATTTCTCTTGCCTGCTACCTGCCCTGACCTTTGGCCTGCCCCCGTTTACTATGCTTGCTACGGACTCACAACTCTTGGACTGTTCCTGGATTGTGTCTGCCATTCCGGTAATTCCTCCTACCACTTGCACTAAAGTCTCCAAACATAAGCTCCTACTACCTAAGAGTGAAGTCCTGGGGGCATCTGATTACCTGATAAAGCTCTATGGAAAAGGCGGCTGCTAAAGGCGAAGACCTCTATTGCTAATTCTAGTAGTTCATGTTTGAGACATTTGCTGTTAGGTTTCCTATCATCATCATCAACATTTATTTATATAGCGCCAGCAAATTCCGTAGCACTTTACAATTGGGAACAAACATTAATAAGACAATACTGGGTAATACATACAGACAGAGAGGTAAGAGAACCCTGCTCGAAAGCTTACAATCTATAGGACAATGGGAGTTAGAAACACAAGGGCATGTGCTACATCATATTGCACAATGGACCAGCAAGACTGCAAAGGTAAAAGTACTGAGTGGGCCATATGTGTTGCAATGTTGGTCAGAAGGTTGTTGTCTTGCGTTAGCAGTGTAGAGGATGGTAATAGGGTAATCTAGGGAAATTAAGATGATGGTTGAGGAATATCATAATCTTGTCTGAAGAGGTGGGTTTTTAGTGAACGCTTGAAGTTTTGAAGACTAGAGGAAAGCTTTACTGTGCATGGGAGGGGATTCCAAAAAGTGGGTGCAGCCCGGAAAAAATCTTGTAACCGAGAATGGGAGGATGTGATGAGAGTGGAGGAGAGACGTAGATCTTGTGCAGAACAGAGGTGTCGAGTAGGGAGATATTTGAGACAAGTGAGGAAATGTATGTCGGTGCAATTTTGTTCATGTCCTTGTATGTTAGTAGAAGAATTTTATATTGGATTCGTTGAAATACAGGCAGCAAATGTAGAGACTGACAGAGTGGCTCAGCAGAGGAATAACGGTTTGCAAGGAAAATCAATCTAGCCGCTGCATGCAAAATAGATTGTAGGGGTTCAATTCTGACCTTGGGAAGACCAGTAAGGAGGGAATTGCAATAGTCGATGCGGGAGATGATGAGTGCATGAATTAATGTTTTTGCGGTGTCTTGTGTCAGATATGTGCGTATTCTGGAAATGTTCTTTAGGTGTATGTAACATGATTTAGATATAGAGTTGATGTGGGGAATAAACGACAGTTGTGAATCAAGGATTACTCCTAGGCAACGAGCTTGCGGGGTGGGATTTATGGTCATGTTATCAACAGAAATAGAAATGTCAGGCAGGAAGCTTCTGTTTTTGGGTGGGAATTTTATGAATTCAGTTTTTGAAAGATTGAGTTTAATTTGGCGAGAAGACATCCAAGATGAAATGGCAGAAAGACAGTCAGTAACGCGAGACAACACAGATGGTGAAAGATCAGGAGAGGATAGATAAATTTGTGTATCATCCGCATAGAAATGATACTGAAATCCAAAGGAGCTTATTAGTTTTCCAAGAGAAGTGGTGTAGATAGAGAATAGCAGAGGACCTAGGACTGAGCCTTGTAAAACTCCAACTGATAAAGGAAGCGGAGCAGAGGTGGATCCAGAGAAATTAACACTGAAAGAGCGATTAGATAGGTAGGATGAGAACCAGGATAGGACAGTGCCTTCAAGACCTAGGGATTGTAGCGTTTGTATGAGGAGAGAGTGGTCAACAGTGTCAAATGCAGCAGAGAGATCCAGGAGAATTAGAAGAGAGTATTGGTTATTATTTTTTGCTGTGATCAAAGATGCAAGTCTAACAAACCCTTTCTGGGCATTCATGCTAAAGGATGTGTTGGTCACTCACAAACCAAAGGTCTAATTAGCATGGGACTTTCTTTAGAAACTTTACAAAAACACAAATTTCTTCCAACATGGCAAATCACAACATTTCCAATACAAAATACAACACAATATCAAAAATCAGTACATTTGTATATAGCAGTGCACTGTGCCATTAATTGAAATACATTTCTACAATAGGTTATTTCTACGTCATCTAGCCACACTGAGCTTCCCTAAACTCCTTCCTGCAGACCTCTCTACTTTTCTAAGTTTAGACACTTTAGGAACCGGGGCGGTGGAAGAGGGATCTGCGTTGGGGCTGCTAGGGTCAGTCTGAATGTAGTCAGTCATAGGAAGTCGAATGTTATTGTCACTAATCACCTCTGGATCTGGAAGGCTACTAGGCCGAGGAGCATCACTGGGCAACCCCACAAGATCAGATTGGCTGAAAACAATATCCTCTGTGTGTCACCTTGCCAACTCCCCAATCGAGACATATCCTCGAAATGGGAACTTATTTTTGCAGTCCATCTACCAGTATAACTTTGGCAGTCCAACAATACTGCAGAAGGATCAACAAGGTGATGGCTCACTGCCATGATTGTGCCCCCCCCCTGAGTCTCTTATTCCTTCTCGCTGCAGGGTTCCCACTTGAACCGATTGCAGGTGCCTCCACATATTTTTGGGCCATGCAAATGACTCGCTTTCCTGAATCACTTCCAAGTCGTGCTCCAGGACTTGAATAGGAGCACGAGTCGGGGCTTGGGCTGTGGGACAGTTCATTTCTTAACCCTGTCAAAGTTAGCAAATTGGATAAAGTAATTTCAATTAATATCGAGCAAACCTGGTTGTCTTTGTCTGAAAATATGCGTAGAGCATGCTACGGCGTGGAAGGGCATACCCAGCCGCAATACGTGTCAGTAACAGTTTTTTTACACTTTTACACACATTCGCATAAATGCACACATTTGTAAATAGTACACCTTAATTGTAGTTGCAACACATAGTTATTTGTGTCGAAATATAGTAGTATTGATGTTTAATATTATAAGTTATATGCATGTTAGTAAAACATATGGTTCAGGTTAAAGGAAATGTGTCATGTCTGGTATCATTTTAATCCCCTATTCATCAGCAGTTGTCCGGTTCCTTTGCCGAAGAGATCGCACATTGCGTACTCTAGTTAGCGATGTTAGGGAATAAATGTTTAAGGTAATACTGACTATAAAATGCTAATAGACTAGTTGAGACTGCATTCTTGGAGGGAAAGTCGGAGGATCCCCTGGAGAGATGACCCCCACCTTTGGATATTTTGGTTCGAACTGGCCTATGATCTGCAACATCCTGGACCTTCCTGAAACCTGGACCAATAGAAGCAAGCCACATCATCTGCATTGTTTTACTGTATTTCTGACTGCATATAAGCAGGAGCTCTTCATCTAGTGAGCAGTCTTCTTTGACCACAGACTTCAGACCTGAATGACTGTTCACTGGATCCAGGGCGCCTGCGATAAGTAACGGCTGTACTTATTATTTCGCTTGAATTACTTTGCTACTTTTTGAGAATAAATATTTGTGCGTTGGCAACACAAATCGAGATTCGACAATTGTTATTGGATAGCGACAAAACGTGCATAACAATTTGGGGGCTCGCGGCGGAATTATGCTACCGGACGATATGCAAGACCAACGCATTTCGGTTCCCCAACAAAGGGTGGAGACGCGTCATATATGGGTAAGAACGCAATGTGTTCAAAACCTGTTTATCATTCTGTGTTGTGAAACCGAATGTTCGTCTTTGCATAATCTGAAGGAGCGCTAATTTTAAATATATAGACAAAAGAGAAAACTGTTTCTTTTTATTGTCATTTTGCGTTTTAAATGTATTGCATTGCTTAGCGTATGTGTATTTCCTGCCTAGCGTATGTGTACTTCCGGTAGATTTGACACGTGTTTGAACAATCGTTTTATAGTTTGTTATACATGCATAGTATAATCACTTGTTAAAACCTCTGAAACGTTATTACTATTGTTGGGAACTTGATTTTCTGCGCAGAAAACTAAAGTGTATGTGTGTGTTGATTTTGAAGTAAAAGTTGATTTACTGTTGAAAAGACCGGGATATCGGTTGCCGTCTGACGAGGCGGGCTGGACAACCGAGGCTAGGTATACACGGCAGGTATACTGGCAGCAAAAGCTCTGTTTGAAAGGAGAACAGGTAAAGAAGCCTTTAAAAAGTACTCCCCAATAGTAATCGCAAAGTTTAGCAATAGCTAGTATTGCTAAGCGGTGCGAGCGGACCGCATGGTTTATTGTGCAACCGTGATTGTGACTTGGGTGGAGCTACGGGAGGAATTACGCTGGTAAGGCGGGTAAACTCTGATGCTACCAGTTGTAATATACTCAACAGATTTTGTGGAGAGCCAGGATATCGAGGAGCTGATATTTCTGTTGTCCATAGTGATATTTCTGTGTTAGGAGGTGTGTGAGCGTAGCCTGTGAAACCGTCCACAAATAGGCTCTGTTTGAAAGGAAAAGAGTTAAAGAGGCCGGTAAAAATCTCTAGTAGGCTCTGTTTGAAAAGAGAACAGTTAAAGAAGCCCTGTTTGCGTAGCGTTGAGAAATAGTTTTTTTCACAATGGGTGCGAAGCAAACGCTAGAGATGGTTGATGTTGTGCTGCCTAAGGAAGGACCACTGGGTTCAGCGAGGTACCTTATGTTAAAGAAGTATGGTGCATACGCAACGGCGTATTGCGACAAGTGGGTCAAGATGACCAAAGATTGTGTTAGGCCTTTCCCAACAATAGGGAGTTTTAATTCAGAGGTACTGAATAATGTTAAAGATAAGGTTTGGTTGATTAAATCCACAAAAGTGAGAAATAAACATAATGATTGTTTGAAACTGTGGCAAATGGAAGGCAACACGTGGCAGAGCAGCCACTGCGCTGCGGAAGTAGGCGTGGCGAAAAGCACGCGCACAGCGGACGTAGCCGCTGAGAAGCGTGGAGAACTGAGCGCAAGCGCCCCCGCCGCCCTATGCGGTAGGGGGCGTAAGTACAGCCAGTATTAAAAATTATAAAAAAGAAATTGCTAAGTTATATCCTGTTTTAAGTCAGTTTAAAGCAAGTGTTTCTGAAGAAGAGGATGAACCCACTGTAATTTCAGCCATTGCCCATGCTATTAACATGCTAGAGGTTCAATGTAAGTATGGAAAGGGGGCAGTGGCTGAGATAGGTGAGAGTAGTGGAGTGACCACTAGGAGGGAAAGCATCCAAGGTACTGAAGCAGCAATTCCTGTGATTAATCCTGAAGGTAGTGAACCGGTGGGCACGTATCCTGTCCGCACAATAGCAGTTCCCAATGGGAAGGCGGATAAGGATGGTATAGTTCCTGTAAGAAATGTTACAATGCATTGTGCCTGGACTAGATCAGAACTACGTTCCATTATGACTGAATTTCCAGATCCTAGAAAAGAGTTGGCTAAGTGTCAGAAGTTTGTTAAAGACTTAGGAAACGCACACGAACCGACCAATAAGGATTGGCGTGTAGTGTTGAGGGCATGTCTTCCTCCCAATACTAACATACAAAAATTTAATAAAGATTGTTTGCTGGAGGAAGACGACACCTTGAAGATGAAGGTAATCAAGAGAATATTGAGAAAATTGTCTCACAATTAGCCATCTATTTTCCAGTAGTAGCAAACTGGAGCAAAATTTTCACCATCAAGCAAAAAGAGAGTGAAACGGCAGCTGATTATTTCTCTAGAGCTCTAGCATCAATGGCACAGTTTACTGGGATAACTGACATAAGAGAGGATCCACATCACAGGGAGGTGGCTGTAGGGGTGTTAATGGATGGTCTTAGGGAAAATTTAAAGACAAGAGCACAGACCTCATTACCTAATTGGAGAGGTATCACAGTAGATTCTCTTAGAGAGTCTGCTGTGGAACATGACAAAAATATTTTTAGAAAGAAAGAAGAGAAAAGTGATAGGTTGATGACGGTAAGTATTCAGACTTTAGAGGGAATGCGCACACAACCACAAACATACCACACATACAACACAGGTAATAAGGTAGTGGTATGTTTTCACTGTCATAAAGAGGGACACATAAGGAGATTTTGTCCAGAAACAAGAAAAGGAACACCAAAGGGGGATCACATAGATACCCACCAAGGAGAAACACACATAAGAGAACACACAGATACCCACGCATGTTATAGCAGCAAAAATTGCGCGGGAAAATGATAGTCAGCGCTAGGGGTCAGGTCATACCTGTAGTCTACAGCCAGTGAGGTTAACTGAGAGTCTGAGGGAAGAACCTACAATGATAGTTGAGATAAGAAACACACTTTTCTTGTAGATACAGGGGCGGCCAGATCTGTGATAACCTCTCCTTTCAATCTACAGGTAACCAGTAAAACTATTCCAGCTATGGGGGTAATGGGGAGAGTGTTACATCACCCTTTAACTAAACCTGCTGAGGTTACTATCGGGCCTCTGCATACCAAGCATTTGTTTCTCTTGGCTGCAGCAGCTCCTTCTAACTTGCTGAGAAGAGACTTGTTATGTAAAATGGGATGTGTCATATACTGTACCCCAGATGGTGTATTCCTAGATATACCAGATAAGGTTGCGCATGAGGTACAGGATATATTGGACATCCCACAAAGGTTAATGTTACACTCTACTGTTATAGAACAAAGCCCATCTCAAGTAAAGGGGATGTTGCTGGAGATACCGGGTTCCCTATGGACCAAAGATGGACAGGACACTGGATTGATGGCAAATGTAGCTCCTGTGATTGTAAATCTAAAAAGTGGTAGGATAGCTCCAAAAATCCCACAGTATCCATTAAAACTGGAGGTGGAATTAGGGGTATATCCTGTTATTGAGAGGCTGTTGCAACAAGGGATTTTAAATCGTACATCCAGCGCAGCAAATAGTCCCATTTTCCCTGTGAAGAAGAGTGGGGGGAGGGGCTATAGATTAGTCCAGGACTTAAGGGGAATTAATAAAGTTGTTGAGAGCCAATTCCCCGTAGTGCCCAATCCAGCTATCACCCTCATGCAGATTCCACCGTCTGCTAGTCATTTCACTGTCATTGAGCTGTGTTCTGCTTTCTTCTCAGTCCCTCTTCACCCTGACTGCCAATACCTTTTTGCATTCTCCTACCGGGGGGTGCAATATACCTGGACTAGACTACCCCAGGAGTTCATTGACAGCCCCAGTATTTTCTCCCAAGCCTTACATGACTGTTTACAATCCTTTCAACCTAGCAATGGGTCTGTTCTGATTCAATATGTGGACGATTTGTTGTTGTGCTCTGATTCTTTTATGTCATGTTTACATGATACTAAATTGCTGTTGCTCCATCTCTTGCAAACAGGGCACAAGGTGGTAAAGGACAAGTTACAGCCATGTCAGACTAAGATCAAATAATTAGGACACTGTCTCACCCAAGGGCTAAGACACTTGACGACCAACAGAATTGAGGCCATACAACACATGACTCTGCCGCAGAGCCAGAAGCAAATCCGTAACTTCTTGGGGATGTGTGGATACTGTAGATCCTGGATCCCAGGTTTTTCTATTCTGGCATTACCATTGCAGAAGCTAGTCTCTTTCTCAAAACCAGAATGTGTCGTACACACTTAGGAGTCAGAGCAAGCGTTCTTTAATCTTAAAGATAGTCTGACTAAAGCACCTGCATTGGGAATACCTGATTATGAAAAGCCTTTTGAGCTATACTGTACGGAAGCTGATGGTTGTGCAGCAGGTGTCCTCACTCAGAAACATGGTGACGCTAACAGACCGGTAGCATACTACAGTGCACAATTGGACACTGTGGCAAGATCACTCCCAACATGTCTCAGAAGTGTAGCAGCAACTGCTCTTCTGGTAAGTAAGAGCGAGGACGTAGTATTATAACATGATTCAACGTCAATACACCCCATGCAGTATCAGCTCTGTTAAATTCAGCTCAAACCAGACATGTCTCTTCAGCTAGATTCACATAATGGGAACTAGCTTTGATGGCACCCTCATCACCATCAAACGATGTAGCACCTTAAATCCAGCTACATACCTTCCATATGTGTCTCAAGAGACACAAAGGGTGGGAGGTGAGGAGACCCTGGCCCTGAGTGGTGATGAGTTTGGCAAGACTACTGATATGCATGACTGTATGGAATACCTGAACCAGACCTTTACTGCAAGGCCCGACATACGTGACATCCCCTTAGAAAATGTAGATTTTACGCTTTATACAGATGGGAGTTATCATAGACAGATGGAGACGGGAGAACTATGTACTGGTTATGCTGTTGTAGATGATCAGGACGTTGTAGAACCTGAACCCCTTGGCCCACCTCACTCAGCTCAAGTGGCCGAACTAGTAGCATTAAGGAGAGCTTGTGAGTTGGCAGAGGGTAAGTCAGCTAATATATATATTGACTCTAGGTACGCCTTTGGGGTAGTGCATGATATTGGGGCCCTTTGGCGTCTTAGAAATTTTACAACAGCAGCAGGCACACCAGTGGCACATTCACAACACTTAAAAAGGATATTTGACAGCGATACAGTTACCCAGGACAGTAGCCATCATAAAATGTAAAGCCCATACCTCTGAAGAAGACCCCGTGTCATGGGGCAAAAATAGGGCGGACAAAGCTGCCTCAAAGGGCAGCAGGGCAACCTATGACTGTATCGACCGAGACTATGATGGTTTTTCAGACATAGACATGCAGAAATTAACTGAAATGCAAGATTTGTGTTCCCTCCAGGAAAAGGCAGTCTGGAAGGCAAAGGGATGTGGTCAAGAGTCCTCAGGACTCTGGAGAGATGGACAAGGTAAGCCTGTAGCTCCCAGAACATACTATCCAAACCTGGCTGAAGTAGCACACGGTCTGACTCACCTGGGTAAAGAAGGTTTGTGCAAACTGGTGAGAGCATACTGGTGTGCACCTGGATTTTACTCTCAAGCTGGTAAGAAGGCAATGTCATGTCTTACTCGTTTGAGGAAAAATGTCGGGAAAACTATTCCAATTGAGCCATCCCATATCTCTCCTACAGACGGACCTCTTCAGGTAATACAAATTGACTATATCCAATTACCACCTTGCAGGAATCTAAAGTATGTGTTAGTATTGATGTGTTTTCTGGTTGGGTAGAAGCATATCCAGCAGCCACTAATACTGCTGTGTTCACTGCAAAGAAAGTTGTACAATAGTTTGTGTGTAGATTCGGTATCCCTGGAATCAACGAAAGTGATAGGGGTACCCACTTTACTGGTGATATCTTCTAGAACATGTGTAAGCTCATGGGAATCAGTAGCAGACTTCACACCCCTTACCGACCACAAGCCAGTGGTAAGGTGGAAAGAGTAAACGGTACTATTAAGAACAAGCTTGGTAAGATAATGGCTGAAACTGGGTTGGCGTGGCCTGAAGCTTTGCCTCTAGTCCTCCATAGCATCCAAACCACTCCTAGACCTCCTCTTAATCTGTCCCCCTTTGAGATTCTGTTTGGCCGACAGCCTCATTTTATCGTGAGTCCACAAGACGACTTGAAGTGTAACAATGAAGTCACTGTACAATATCTTATAAAAATGAGCAGAAAGCTAAAGCAACAACAGCAAAAACTAAAAATGCTGTCACCTGGTATGCCAGAGACGAACTGTCATGATGTTGAACCTGGGGACTATGTTATGATCCGCAATTTCTTACACTCAGGTTGTTTAACAGACCGTTGGGAAGGCCCCTACCAAGTGCTGCTGACCAGTACTACATCACTGAAGGTTGCAGAGAGAGACACTTGGGTCCATTCCACCCACTGCAGGAAAGTCAGTAACCCGGAGAAAGTGCGAGATACTGAGACTGACGACACCGATCTGTCACTCGTAAACCTGTTCCGGGAGACCTAAAACCTGCAGTCAAGACACCTGAGCCAGAGACGTTGCCCCAAAACTATCTTTCCAGCGATGGAGTGGCGGTTTTTGTTTTTCTTTTGTTCCAGGATTTTTCTTGTTTTACGTTTTATAGGACACTCTATTTTTGTGAAGGAGGATGGAAAACAGAAGCAGGATCTGGTAGTCATACCGATGAGATGGATGTCGAGGAAAAGTTATTAGAATACCCAAAGCAGCCCATTACCAAGCTTGGTCCAGGGGTTATGAAAAGGTCTGCTAGCCCTGGAACTCGGAGACAGTGTGAGGGGCTATTGTCTGATGAATATTGTACTTGTAAGTACTGTGACTCCCTAGTTGAAGATAAATGCATCCAGCGATGCCAGTCTACTGGTAATCTGGATTGGGGCGGACATCCTCTGGAGGATTATCACTCCTTAGTGGCTAAGGTTCTAAACCAAACTGAATTTGGGGTGTGCTCTTATGTGCCTCAGGGACAGCATAACATAGGAACAGTGCCGTTCCCACTAAACATCTCTGAGGTGCTCGAATTAAGGGGAGGGAGGTCCATAGAAGGGAAGTACAATAACACTAGGTCCCCTAGTTTGAAGCTTCGACAATACTCCTTAGACAGATCTTTACAGTGCCTAAATATCTCTCATGCAAAACGTCTGGAGAATTGGGAAGCTGATCTATCATCAGATCAGACAATGGCTCGCCACACTCATTTTGGAGGGAGAATTACAAGGTCACCAATAGGCAGGAATGTTGATGGACACCATAAATTAGGACGTGTAACCAAACATAAGACAGTATCCATTAGGAAGGTCTCCATAGGTAATTGTAAGAATGTTATCCATGCTGACACGTGTCTTGAACAAATGAAGACACTAGGCATGCGTAGTTTTGTCAAAACCCTATGTGATATAATTAATGGTCATACTGTTCCTTATGTTCTCCCTGTGTACTGTTTGTGGGAAAAAAGCTTATTCCTGGGTGACTCCGAGTTCCAAGGGTCTGTGTTTCTTAGGTAAACTGGTTCCTGAAATCATGACTATTACTCATGAAGAAATAGTTGGTATTCACAAGACTACATCCCCACCATACATACACACACACAGTATGAACACCAGGGCAAGAGAAATATGATTCCTGGTTTTCAAGTTATGGTTGCTCTAGATCTCACCAGGACCGCTCGGGGAACTTTACATTTTAAATATATTCAAAACCTACCTAAATTGATGGACAATATTACTGAGATGTATGGTGACACTTTCAGGTATACGGGAAGGGAGCTACAAGCGTACAAGAAGGAGTTGGTGCAACATAGGCTGGTACTGAATTATCTCACCTCTATTACTGGTGGATACTGTGTGACTTTGGCCACCCAGTTCGGTGTCAAATGTTGCACGTACATCACCAATAATACAGATGACCCCAATGAAGTTATAGACTGGAAGATGGATGAAATTCTGCAACTTAAATGGGAATTTCGAAGGAACCATAATTCTTCGTTACATGAGGTCGGGGAACAGGTGGCAGTTTGGTTCTCATGGTTGAACCCTGTAAAATGGTTCTCTGGTCTGGGGGAGTGGGTACAAGAAATGGTTGCTAGTGTAGGTAAGCTCCTTCTCCTTATACTTGGTGTCATCTTAGCAATTGGTTTATGTGTCAAATGTGTTCCTACTGTGTTGAGATGTGGAAAGCAGTCGTCTGAGGGAAACACTGCAAACGAGACTGAAATGGTGGTGAGGGATACCGAGATCATGGTCTGTGAAGAAGTGTTGTACAATCCTGAACTTGAAACGGTGATTTTGTGATAGTCTATTACACTATCAAAGGGTGGAGCTGTCGAAGTCAGCAAATTGGATAAAGTCATTTCAATTAATATCGAGCAAACTTGGTTGTCTTTGTCTGAAAATATGCGTAGAGCACGCTACGGCGTGGAAGGGCGTACCCAGCCGCAACCCGTGGCAGTAACAGTTTTGTTACACTTTTACACACAATCCCACAAACGCACACATTTGTAAATAGTACACCTTAATTGTAGTTGCAACACATAATTATTTGTCGAAATATAGTAGTATTCGGGGCATATTCAATTACCATTCCGGGCCACGAACTTAATCCACGTTACCGCAATAACGTGGATTTTAGTTCGCAGCCCATAAGGTTGCATACGAAAATCTGCGTTATTGCAGTACCGTAATACCGGCAATAACGCGCACTTTCCACAGTAACGCGTGCTACCGCAAACCGGAACCCTAATTGAATATGCCCCTTCATGTTTAATATTATAAGTTATATGTTAGTAAAACATATGGTTCAGGTTAAAGGAAATGTGTCATGTCTGGTATCATTTTAATCCCCTATTTATCAGCAGTTGTTCGGTTCCTTCACCGAAGAGATCGCACATTGCGTACTCTAGTTAGCGATGTTAGGGAATAAATGTTTAAGGTAATACTGACTATAAAATGCTAATAGACTAGTTGAGACTGGATTCTTGGCGGGAAAGTCGGAGCACATCCCCTGGAGAGATGACCCCCACCTTTAGATATTTTGGTTTGAACTGGCCTATGATCTGCAACATCCTGGACCTTCCTGAAACCTGGACCAATAGAAGCAAGCCACATCATCTGCATTGTTTTACTGTATTTCTGACTGCATATAAGCAGGAGCTCTTCATCTAGTGAGCAGTCTTCTTTGACCACAGACTTCAGACCTGAATGACTGTTCACTGGATCCAGGGCGCCTGCGATAAGTAACTTATTATTTCGCTTGAATTACTCTGCTACTTTTTGAGAATAAATATTTGTGCGTTGGCAACACAAATCGAGATTCTACAATCGTTATTGAATAGCGACAAAACGTGCATAACAACCCTTACAAGCTCTTGTCACCAGAAACATCCACCCACCTCTACTCGAACTGCTGCAGCTCGTTGGCAAATTCCTCATGGCTGAAGAGACTGCCTTAAAGTTCCAAAACTTTTGACCAGGAGCGTTCGGGGGTAATAGCTTACAGGTTTAGGAGAGCTCTTTTTACTACTTTATAGGGGCCACTCAACTGCGTATCGTTGCAGTGTATGGACCAAAATATTTGACCTACTCCTTCCTGGGTAAATAATGGAGTTTACAGATCATTTCAAATACCTGCAAATGTAAATCAATAGCATCAACACTGTACTCAAACGTGGTAAAGTGAAGGAATCGTTCTATCTCAGCACAGCAGTTAGTGAATGTTCACTGAGCGCTGCAGACTGTGGCTCCCTCTTATTTCTCCATATGTTGATAATGAGTTTGAACTCTGCCTCAATCACCTTTTCTCCTAAGGACACCAGCTGCGTCATTAACACAACAGTTTTGCAATTGCCATGGAGTTGAGGAGCTGGTAGTGGCTATTCATGCTGTGGAGTAGGGCAGCTGCTGGGAGCAGGCAATGGGCAAAGAGATTCTCACAAGTAGCTCTGGCTTTTCTGTCGGGCTATCCTCTCGGTCACTGTCAGCTGATCTATCTTGTTCAGCACCTTTTTCATGTCTTCTCTTTGTCGCTGTAAAATGGGATGCCAACACTTTTTGCTTGACACAGAATTTCGAGATCTGCTTTGAACATTGCACTGTACTTAGCCACACTGCAGTGTGTACTCTTCAGCTGAGTAACTCGGCTTTCCCAAACTGGTCCACCAGGAATTATCCTACCACTTATCACCAGAACCTGTGACAGAATGTGCTTATTCTGTCACCGTCTTTTCTCTGTCCACAGTATAGTTACGATTCCCTCTTACCGTCTGTAGCCCATCGTTACAGAACACTTCTTAGAGACCAGTTACTAATTGCGAGTGCCATCTACACACTAGTTGAAGGGGAGTAGTTTCTGCCACCATCAGACTCCTTCGCCGGCACCTGGAACCGCTTACTTCTGGATGTAGTGTTTAGCAGTTTCAGAGCCTCTCTGCTGGTGATTGACTGGTTCTTCCTGATCGCTTACTTAGAATAAGGACTGTAGATAGCAAGCAGAGGGTTGACACAGGATGTTAAGTTCAACACAGGACTGCCAGAGAATAAATAGATGAGCGTTTAGCTCTTATCTGTAGGTCACAAGGTACAGCAGGCAATAAATGACATGCAGGATCCTGAAAGCAAAGGACTGGTTTATTGTTCTCAAATGGTCCTTATAAGGACCATAACACTCCAGTGTGAGGTACTAGTGATCATTCAGTAGTACCTATGGAATACACTTTACATGGACAATACAGCTCTTTTTGTAGTTTCTCACAAATGCAGCAGGAGGTAATCAGCCTCCTGTCTCTTTAACCAATCCAGGCAATTCCTGCAGCTAGCAAGTCTTTCACACCTGAGTTGCTATTGCCATGGTCAGTGTATTTCCCTTCTGACCATTTATTTTAACTACATTTCAAAATTAATTTCAATATATTAGCCACTCAGTATCCCAATTTAACCTTTTAGGTGCCGCAGTATTGGGCATTAACCCTTCCCGTGGTGCGGTGGTCATTTTCTTAAACCACTTGGGCTATAAGGAAGACCCGGCCACAGGGGGACATTATGGTGTTTGCTGGTATTGGGGGACACTGTGGTGTATGACGGTATGGGAGGGGGACACACTGTAATGTGTATAGGTATTGGGGGGCACTGTGGTGAATGTCAGCATAGGGGGACACTCTGTGGTGTTTGGCAGTATGGGCGGGACACTGTGGTGAATGTTAGTATGGGGGGACACTGTGGAGAATGTCAGTATTGGGGGACACTGTGGTGTTTGTCAGTTTTGGGGGACACTGGTGAATGTCACTATGGGGGGACACTCTGTGGTGTTTGGCAGTATGGGAGGAGATTCTGTGGTAAATGTCAGTATTGGGGGTCACCCTGTGGTGAATGTCAGTATTGGAGGTCACCCTGTGGTGAATGTCAGTATTGGGGGACACTGTCAGTATTGGGGGACACTCTGTGGTAAATGTCAGTATTGGAGGTCACCCTGTGGTAAATGTCAGTATTGGGGGACACTGTCAGTATTGGGGGACACTCTGTGGTAAATGTCAGTATTGGAGGTCACCCTGTGGTGAATGTCAGTATTGGGGGACACTGTCAGTATGGGGGGACACTCTGTGGTAAATGTCAGTATTGGAGGTCACCCTGTGGTGAATGTCAGTATTGGGGGACACTGTCAGTATGGGGGGACACTCTGTGGTAAATGTCAGTATGGGAGGTCACCCTGTGGTGAATGTCAGTATTGGGGGACACTGTCAGTATGGGGGGACACTCTGTGGTAAATGTCAGTATTGGGGGGACACTCTGTGGTAAATGTCAGTATTGGGGGACACCCTGTGGTGAATGTCAGTATTGGGGGACACTGTCAGTATTGGGGGACACTCTGTGGTAAATGTCAGTATTGGGGGGACACTATGTGGTGAATGTCAGTATTGGGGGGACACTATGTGGTGAATGTCAGTATTGGGGGGACACTCTGTGGTAAATGTCAGTATTGGGGGACACTGTCAGTATTGGAGGTCACCCTGTGGTAAATGTCAGTATTGGGGGACACTCTGTGGTGAATGTCAGTATTGGGGTTACCCTGTCAGTATTGGGGTCACCCTGTGGTAAATGGGGGACACTGTCAGTATTGGGGGTCACCCTGTGGTGAATGTCAGTATTGGGGGGACACTGTCAGTATTGGGGGTCACCCTGTGGTGAATGTCAGTATTGGGGTCACCCTGTCAGTATTGGGGTCACCCTGTGGTGATTGGTTTGGTGGTCTGACCTCAGTCACCGGGGGCAGCGCCATATTTCCCGGCGGGTGAGGGGGGTACTCGGTGACCGCGGGTTCCTGTGACGGGGGCGCTGGAGTGAAGTCCGGGGGTCCCTGTACCAGGGGCGGGGGTCTTGGTGACCGGAAGTGGCGCTGTGAGCTGGGGGGTGCTGGTGACGCAGGCCGTGACGCAGCCGGTTTCGTGCCCGCGCTCTGTGTGTGGGAGTGCGCGCTCCCGGGTACCGCTCCGTTATTATCAGTCAGAGAGCGGCGGAGACCGGACACCACCCACCCCGGGACCCCCCCCATGTCCCGGGTCTGTTCCTGATCCCCCGTGTGCCGCCCCCCGGCAGTATCTGCCCCCATTCATCCCTCCCCCATCTAACCATCCAGCTCTCACTGGGTGTAATTACCTCCATCACCATTATTGCTTATTCATTTTATTTATTTACCTCCTCGTCCCTCCAGATCTGCCTCTTCATTCAATCGTCATCTGGTTTATTTACCAACAACCCCTCCACCCCAGTATCTGCCCTTCATTCACCCCCTCCACCCTGGTATCTGCCCCTCATTCACCCCCTCCACCCTGGTATCTGCCCCTCATTCACCCCCTCCCCCCTGATATCTGCCCCTCATTCACCCCCTCCACCCTGGTATCTGCCCCTCATTCACCCCCTCCCCCCTAGTATCTGCCCCTCATTCACCCCCTCCCCCCTGATATCTGCCCCTCATTCACTCCCTCCACCCTGATATCTGCCCCTCATTCACCCCCTCCACCCTGGTATCTGCCCCTCATTCACCCCCTCCCCCCTAGTATCTGCCCCTCATTCACCCCCTCCCCCCTGATATCTGCCCCTCATTCACCCCCTCCACCCTGGTATCTGCCCCTCATTCACCCCCTCCACCCTGGTATCTGCCCCTCATTCACCCCCTCCCCCCTGGTATCTTCAGCTTATTCAACCCCTCCACCCTGGTATCTGCCCCTTATATTATCTATCATCTGGTTTCTTTCCCTCATCATTTCCATCGCCCCCCTCCCCCCCCACCCCCCAATTAACCCTTTTTCCATTCTGCCCAACTCCCTTTCAATCACATCATGAATTTCCCCCCTTCTGGCCTGTCGGGGAGCCCTCAGTCTTCCCTCACTTCCCAGGTGTCCGTCTCCGGTGCCTCTGTCTCATCCCAATTTGGGACAGGACCCCAATTTGGCTCTGGACAAGTGGCAGCACCCCAGGCAGCTGGAGCACCTCCTTATGTCTTGTCCAACTCGGTGGCTATTAGGGCAGAAATTCAGCGGTTTGAGTCTGTGCACCCCAATATTTACGCCATTTATGATCTCATTGAGCGAGTAGATGACTTGGCACTGCAGAATCAAATCCGAGAGCATGTCATCTCCATTGAAGGTGAGTGTAATTGGTGAAGGGGGGCTGAGGAACAATGTTTGGGGGGGGTTTACACCTGGGCACTGAGTGCTGGGAAGATCTGTATATGGAGATGAGTAACACTGGTGTGTGGGAAGGCAGTATGGGGGAGTGTGTCTGGGGGTGGGAAGCTGTCCTACCATCCCTTACTCTGCAGAATTGTGATGCACCTCTTTTATGTCTTTGCACTTTATTATATTATCTGATGTTGCTTCATGTATAATTATGCGTCATGCGTAGCAGCTCTGTGTAAATAAAACCCTAACATGCAGACATGTGCTCCCGTCTGGGGACGTGATTGTGACGTAAAGCATCCTTGCATCCTCTTGTCGAAATCAGAGGGATTTCTGGCCAAGAGTCTTCAGCACCTCAAATGATGAACAGTAATTGTATGAGAGAGAGGGAAGCTGAGCCCCTGTGCCCGTAGTGAGAGGGAGGGAATCTGAGCCCCCGTGCCCCTAGTGAGAGAGAGGGGAGCTGAGTGCCCCTAGTGAGAGAGAGGGGAGCTGAGCCCCCGTGCCCCTAGTGAGAGAGAGGGGAGCTGAGCCCCCGTGCCCCTAGTGAGAGAGAGGGGAGCTGAGCCCCCGTGCCCCTAGTGAGAGAGAGGGGAGCTGAGCCCCCGTGCCCCTAGTGAGAGAGAGGGGAGCTGAGCCCCCGTGCCCCTAGTGAGAGAGAGGGGAGCTGAGCCCCCGTGCCCCTAGTGAGAGAGAGGGGAGCTGAGCCCCCGTGCCCCTAGTGAGAGAGAGGGGAGCTGAGCCCCCGTGCCCCTAGTGAGAGAGAGGGGAGCTGAGCCCCCGTGCCCCTAGTGAGAGAGAGGGGAGCTGAGCCCCCGTGCCCCTAGTGAGAGAGAGGGGAGCTGAGCCCCCGTGCCCCTAGTGAGAGAGAGGGGAGCTGAGCCCCCGTGCCCCTAGTGAGAGAGAGGGGAGCTGAGCCCCCGTGCCCCTAGTGAGAGAGAGGGGAGCTGAGCCCCCGTGCCCCTAGTGAGAGAGAGGGGAGCTGAGCCCCCGTGCCCCTAGTGAGAGAGAGGGGAGCTGAGCCCCCGTGCCCCTAGTAGAGAGAGGGGAGCTGAGCCCCCGTGCCCCTAGTGAGAGAGAGGGGAGCTGAGCCCCCGTGCCCCTAGTGAGAGAGAGGGGAGCTGAGCCCCCGTGCCCCTAGTGAGAGAGAGGGGAGCTGAGCCCCCCGTGCCCCTAGTGAGAGAGAGGGGAGCTGAGCCCCCCGTGCCCCTAGTGAGAGAGAGGGAGCTGAGCCCCCCGTGCCCCTAGTGAGAGAGAGGGGAGCTGAGCCCCCCCCGTGCCCCTAGTGAGAGAGAGGGGAGCTGAGCCCCCCCCCGTGCCCCTAGTGAGAGAGAGGGGAGCTGAGCCCCCCCGTGCCCCTAGTGAGAGAGAGGGGAGCTGAGCCCCCCCGTGCCCCTAGTGAGAGAGAGGGGAGCTGAGCCCCCCCGTGCCCCTAGTGAGAGAGAGGGGAGCTGAGCCCCCCCGTGCCCCTAGTGAGAGAGAGGGGAGCTGAGCCCCCCCGTGCCCCTAGTGAGAGAGAGGGGAGCTGAGCCCCCCCGTGCCCCTAGTGAGAGAGAGGGGAGCTGAGCCCCCCCGTGCCCCTAGTGAGAGAGAGGGGAGCTGAGCCCCCCCGTGCCCCTAGTGAGAGAGAGGGGAGCTGAGCCCCCCCGTGCCCCTAGTGAGAGAGAGGGGAGCTGAGCCCCCCCGTGCCCCTAGTGAGAGAGAGGGGAGCTGAGCCCCCCGTGCCCCTAGTGAGAGAGAGGGGAGCTGAGCCCCCCCGTGCCCCTAGTGAGAGAGAGGGGAGCTGAGCCCCCCCGTGCCCCTAGTGAGAGAGAGGGGAGCTGAGCCCCCCCGTGCCCCTAGTGAGAGGGGAGCTGAGCCCCCCCGTGCCCCTAGTGAGAGAGAGGGGAGCTGAGCCCCCCCGTGCCCCTAGTGAGAGAGAGGGGAGCTGAGCCCCCCCCGTGCCCCTAGTGAGAGGGGAGCTGAGCCCCCCCGTGCCCCTAGTGAGAGGGGAGCTGAGCCCCCCGTGCCCGTAGTGAGAGAGAGGGGAGCTGAGCCCCCCCGTGCCCGTAGTGAGAGAGAGGGTTGAGTGCCCGTAGTGAGAGAGAGGGGAGCTGAGCCCCCCCCGTGCCCCTAGTGAGAGAGAGAGCTGAGCTGAGCCCCCCCCGTGCCCCTAGTGAGAGAGAGGTGAGCTGAGCCCCCCGTGCCCCTAGTGAGAGAGAGGTGAGCTGAGCCCCCCCGTGCCCCTAGTGAGAGAGAGGGGAGCTGAGCCCCCGTGCCCCCCCTAGTGAGAGAGAGGGGAGCTGAGTGCCCGTAGTGAGAGAGAGGGGAGCTGAGCCCCCCGTGCCGTAGTGAGAGAGAGGGGAGCTGAGTGCCCGTAGTGAGAGAGAGGGGAGCTGAGCCCCCCCCCCGTGCCCGTAGTGAGAGAGAGGGGAGCTGAGTGCCCGTAGTGAGAGAGAGGGAGCTGAGCCCCCCCCGTGCCCCCTAGTGAGAGAGGTGAGCTGAGCCCCCCGTGCCCCTAGTGAGAGAGAGGTGAGCTGAGCCCCCCCGTGCCCCTAGTGAGAGAGAGGTGAGCTGAGCACCCCCGTGCCCCTAGTGAGAGAGAGGTGAGCTGAGCCCCCCCGTGCCCCTAGTGAGAGAGAGGGAGCTGAGCCCCCCGTGCCCTAGTGAGAGAGAGGGGAGCTGAGCCCCCCGTGCCCCTAGTGAGAGAGAGGGGAGCTGAGCTGCCCGCTAGTGAGAGAGAGGGGAGCTGAGCCCCCCGTGCCCGTAGTGAGAGAGAGGGAGCTGAGTGCCCTAGTGAGAGAGGGGAGCTGAGCCCCCCGTGCCCTAGTGAGAGAGAGGGGTGCTGAGTGCCCGTAGTGAGAGAGAGGGGAGCTGAGTGCCCGTAGTGAGAGAGAGGGGAGCTGAGCCCCCCCGTGCCCCTAGTGAGAGAGAGGTGAGCTGAGCCCCCCCGTGCCCCTAGTGAGAGAGAGGTGAGCTGAGCCCCTCCGTGCCCCTAGTGAGAGAGAGGTGAGCTGAGCCCCTCCGTGCCCTAGTGAGAGAGAGGTGAGCTGAGCCCCCCCGTGCCCTAGTGAGAGAGAGGGTGAGCTGAGCCCCCCCGTGCCCCTAGTGAGAGGGGAGCTGAGCCCCCGTGCCCGTAGTGAGAGAGAGGGGAGCTGAGCCCCCCCGTGCCCGTAGTGAGAGAGAGGGGAGCTGAGTGCCCCGTAGTGAGAGAGAGGGGAGCTGAGCCCCCCCCGTGCCCCTAGTGAGAGAGAGGTGAGCTGAGCCCCCCGTGCCCCTAGTGAGAGAGAGGTGAGCTGAGCCCCCCCGTGCCCCTAGTGAGAGAGAGGTGAGCTGAGCCCCCCGTGCCCCTAGTGAGAGAGAGGTGAGCTGAGCCCCCCCGTGCCCCTAGTGAGAGAGAGGGAGCTGAGCCCCCCGTGCCCCTAGTGAGAGAGAGGGGAGCTGAGTGCCCGTAGTGAGAGAGAGGGGAGCTGAGCCCCCCGTGCCCGTAGTGAGAGAGAGGGGAGCTGAGTGCCCATAGTGAGAGAGAGGGGAGCTGAGCCCCCCGTGCCCGTAGTGAGAGAGAGGGGAGCTGAGTGCCCGTAGTGAGAGAGAGGGAGCTGAGCCCCCCCGTGCCCCTAGTGAGAGAGAGGTGAGCTGAGCCCCCCCGTGCCCCTAGTGAGAGAGAGGTGAGCTGAGCCCCCCCGTGCCCCTAGTGAGAGAGAGGGCGCTGAGCCCCCCGTGCCCCTAGTGAGAGAGAGGGAGCTGAGCCCCCCCGTGCCCCTAGTGAGAGAGAGGGAGCTGAGCCCCCCGTGCCCTAGTGAGAGAGAGGGGAGCTGAGTGCCCCGTAGTGAGAGAGAGGGGAGCTGAGCCCCCCGTGCCCGTAGTGAGAGAGAGGGGAGCTGAGTGCCCCTAGTGAGAGAGAGGGAGCTGAGCCCCCGTGCCCCTAGTGAGAGAGAGGGGAGCTGAGTGCCCGTAGTGAGAGAGAGGGGAGCTGAGTGCCCGTAGTGAGAGAGAGGGGAGCTGAGCCCCTCCGTGCCCCTAGTGAGAGAGAGGTGAGCTGAGCCCCCCCGTGCCCCTAGTGAGAGAGAGTGAGCTGAGCCCCCCCGTGCCCTAGTGAGAGAGAGGTGAGCTGAGCCCCCCCGTGCCCCTAGTGAGAGAGAGGTGAGCTGAGCCCCCCGTGCCCCTAGTGAGAGAGAGGTGAGCTGAGCCCCCCCGTGCCCCTAGTGAGAGAGAGGTGAGCTGAGCCCCCCCGTGCCCCTAGTGAGAGAGAGGGGAGCTGAGTGCCCCGTCAGTGAGAGAGAGGGGAGCTGAGCCCCCGTGCCCGTAGTGAGAGAGAGGGAGCTGAGTGCCCCGTAGTGAGAGAGAGGGGAGCTGAGCCCCCCGTGCCCGTAGTGAGAGAGAGGGAGCTGAGTGCCCGTAGTGAGAGAGAGGGGAGCTGAGCCCCCCGTGCCCGTAGTGAGAGAGAGGGAGCTGAGTGCCCGTAGTGAGAGAGAGGGGAGCTGAGCCCCCCGTGCCCCTAGTGAGAGAGAGGTGAGCTGAGCCCCCCCGTGCCCCTAGTGAGAGAGAGGTGAGCTGAGCCCTCCCCGTGCCCCTAGTGAGAGAGAGGGGAGCTGAGCCCCCCCGTGCCCCTAGTGAGAGAGAGGGGAGCTGAGCCCCCCGTGCCCCTAGTGAGAGAGAGGGGAGCTGAGCCCCCGTGCCCCTAGTGAGAGAGGGGAGCTGAGCCCCCGTGCCCCTAGTGAGAGAGAGGGGAGCTGAGCCCCCGTGCCCCTAGTGAGAGAGAGGGGAGCTGAGCCCCGTGCCCTAGTGAGAGAGAGGGGAGCTGAGCCCCCGTGCCCCTAGTGAGAGAGAGGGGAGCTGAGCCCCCGTGCCCCTAGTGAGAGAGAGGGGAGCTGAGCCCCCGTGCCCCTAGTGAGAGAGAGGGGAGCTGAGCCCCCGTGCCCCTAGTGAGAGAGAGGGGAGCTGAGCCCCCGTGCCCCTAGTGAGAGAGAGGGAGCTGAGCCCCCCGTGCCCCTAGTGAGAGAGAGGGAGCTGAGCCCCCGTGCCCCTAGTGAGAGAGAGGTGAGCTGAGCCCCCCCGTGCCCTAGTGAGAGAGAGGTGAGCTGAGTGCCCGTAGTGAGAGAGAGGGAGCTGAGCCCCCCGTGCCCGTAGTGAGAGAGAGGGGAGCTGAGTGCCCGTAGTGAGAGAGAGGGGAGCTGAGCCCCCCGTGCCCGTAGTGAGAGAGAGGGGAGCTGAGTGCCCGTAGTGAGAGAGAGGGGAGCTGAGCCCCCCCGTGCCCGTAGTGAGAGAGAGGGGAGCTGAGTGCCCCTAGTAGAGAGGGGCTGAGCCCCTCCGGTGAGAGAGGGAGCTGAGCCCCCCGTGCCCCTAGTGAGAGAGAGGGGAGCTGAGCCCCCCCGTGGCCCCTAGTGAGAGAGAGGGGAGCTGAGCCCCCACCGTGCCCCTAGTGAGAGAGAGGGGAGCTGAGCCCCCCGTGCCCCTAGTGAGAGAGAGGGAGCTGAGCCCCCCGTGCCCCTAGTGAGAGAGAGGGGAGCTGAGCCCCCCCGTGCCCCTAGTGAGAGAGAGGGGAGCTGAGCCCCCCCGTGCCCCTAGTGAGAGAGAGGGGAGCTGAGCCCCCCCGTGCCCCTAGTGAGAGAGAGGGGAGCTGAGCCCCCCCGTGCCCTAGTGAGAGAGAGGGGAGCTGAGCCCCCCCGTGCCCCTAGTGAGAGAGAGGGGAGCTGAGCCCCCCCGTGGCCCGTAGTGAGAGAGAGGGAGCTGAGCCCCCCGTGCCCGTAGTGAGAGAGAGGGGAGCTGAGTGCCCGTAGTGAGAGAGAGGGGAGCTGAGCCCCCCGTGCCCCTAGTGAGAGAGAGGTGAGCTGAGCTCCCCCGTGCCCCTAGTGAGAGAGAGGGGAGCTGAGCCCCCCGTGCCCCTAGTGAGAGAGAGGGGAGCTGAGCCCCCCGTGCCCCTAGTGAGAGAGAGGGGAGCTGAGTGCCCGTAGTGAGAGAGAGGGGAGCTGAGCCCCCCGTTACCGTAGTGAGAGAGAGGGGAGCGGAGTGCCCGTAGTGAGAGAGAGGGGAGCTGAGCCCCCCGTGCCCGTAGTGAGAGGGGAGCTGAGTGCCCGTAGTGAGAGAGAGGGGAGCTGAGCCCCCCCGTGCCCCTAGTGAGAGAGAGGTGAGCTGAGCCCCCCCGTGCCCCTAGTGAGAGAGAGGGGAGCTGAGCCCCCCGTGCCCCTAGTGAGAGAGAGGGGAGCTGAGCCCCCCGTGCCCCTAGTGAGAGAGAGGGGAGCTGAGTGCCCGTAGTGAGAGAGAGGGGAGCTGAGCCCCCCGTGCCCGTAGTGAGAGAGAGGGGAGCTGAGTGCCCGTAGTGAGAGAGAGGGAGCTGAGCCCCCGTGCCCCTAGTGAGAGAGAGGGGAGCTGAGTGCCCGTAGTGAGAGAGAGGGGAGCCTGAGTGCCCGTAGTGAGAGAGAGGGGAGCTGAGCCCCCCGTGCCCCTAGTGAGAGAGAGGTGAGCTGAGCCCCCCCGTGCCCCTAGTGAGAGAGAGGTGAGCTGAGCCCCTCCGTGCCCCTAGTGAGAGAGAGGTGAGCTGAGCCCCCCCGTGCCCCTAGTGAGAGAGAGTGAGCTGAGCCCCCCCGTGCCCCTAGTGAGAGAGAGGTGAGCTGAGCCCCCCCGTGCCCCTAGTGAGAGAGAGGGGAGCTGAGTGCCCGTCAGTGAGAGAGAGGGGAGCTGAGCCCCCCGTGCCCGTAGTGAGAGAGAGGGGAGCTGAGTGGCCCGTAGCTGAGAGAGAGGGGAGCTGAGCCCCCCGTGCCCCTAGTGAGAGAGAGGTGAGCTGAGCCCCCCCGTGCCCCTAGTGAGAGAGAGGTGAGCTGAGCCCCCCCGTGCCCCTAGTGAGAGAGAGGTGAGCTGAGCCCCCCCGTGCCCCTAGTGAGAGAGAGGGGAGCTGAGCCCCCCGTGCCCCTAGTGAGAGAGAGGGAGCTGAGCCCCCCGTGCCCCTAGTGAGAGAGAGGGGAGCTGAGCCCCCCGTGCCCCTAGTGAGAGAGAGGGGAGCTGAGCCCCCCGTGCCCCTAGTGAGAGAGAGGGGAGCTGAGTGCCCGTAGTGAGAGAGAGGGGAGCTGAGCCCCCCGTGCCCGTAGTGAGAGAGAGGGGAGCTGAGTGCCCGTAGTGAGAGAGAGGGGAGCTGAGCCCCCCGTGCCCCTAGTGAGAGAGATCTCCCAGCCGGGGCCCCGGATGAGCAGTGAGAGGGAGCGTGAGTGCCCGAGGTGAGAGAGAGGAGCTGAGCCCCCGCTGCGAGCGCGCGTGAGAGTGAGGGAGAGCGAGTGCCCCGAGGAAGAGAGGAGCTGAGCCCCCCGTGCCCCTAGTGAGAGAGAGGTGAGCTGAGCCCCCCCGTGCCCTCGAGTCAGAGAGAGGGAGCTGAGCCCCCCGCGCCCCTGAGAGAGAGGTGAGCTGAGCCCCCCCGTGCCCCTAGTGAGAGAGAGGTGAGCTGAGCCCCCCCGTGCCCCTAGTGAGAGAGAGGTGAGCTGAGCCCCCCCGTGCCCCTAGTGAGAGAGAGTGAGCTGAGCCCCCCCCGTGCCCCTAGTGAGAGAGAGGTGAGCTGAGCCCCCCCGTGCCCCTAGTGAGAGAGAGGTGAGCTGAGCCCCCCGTGCCCCTAGTGAGAGAGGTGACTGAGCCGCCCCCGTGCCCCTAGTGAGAGAGAGGTGAGCTGAGCCCCCCGTGCCCCTAGTGAGAGAGAGGTGAGCTGAGCCCCCCCGAGCCCTAGTAGAGAGAGGTGAGCTGAGCCCCCCGTGCCCCTATGAGAGAGAGGTGAGCTGAGCCCCCCCGTGCCCCTAGTGAGAGAGAGGTGAGCTGAGCCCCCCGTGCCCTAGTGAGAGAGAGTGAGCTGAGCCCCCCCGTGCCCCTAGTGAGAGAGAGGTGAGCTGAGCCCCCCCGTGCCCCTAGTGAGAGAGAGTGAGCTGAGCCCCCCGTGCCCCGAGTGAGAGAGGTGAGCTGAGCCCCCCGTGCCCCTAGTGAGAGAGAGGTGAGCTGAGCCCCCCCGTGCCCCTAGTGAGAGAGGTGAGCTGAGCCCCCCCGTGCCCCTAGTGAGAGAGAGGTGAGCTGAGCCCCCCCGTGCCCCTAGTGAGAGAGGTGAGCTAGCGCCCCCCGTGCCCCTAGTGAGAGAGAGGTGAGCTGAGCCCCCCGTGCCCCTAGTGAGAGAGGAGCTGAGCCCCCCGTGCCCCTAGGAGAGAGAGGTGAGCTGAGCCCCCCGTGCCCCTAGTGAGAGAGAGGTGAGCTGAGCCCCCCGTGCCCCTAGTGAGAGAGAGGTGAGCTGAGCCCCCCCGTGCCCCTAGTGAGAGAGAGTGAGCTGAGCCCCCCCGTGCCCCTAGTGAGAGAGAGGTGAGCTGAGCCCCCCGTGCCCCTAGTGAGAGAGAGGTGAGCTGAGCCCCCCGTGCCCCTAGTGAGAGAGAGGTGAGCTGAGCCCCCCGTGCCCCTAGTGAGAGAGAGGTGAGCTGAGCCCCCCGTGCCCTAGTGAGAGAGAGGTGAGCTGAGCCCCCCGTGCCCTAGTGAGAGAGAGGTGAGCTGAGCCCCCCGTGCCCCTAGTGAGAGAGAGGTGAGCTGAGCCCCCCGTGCCCCTAGTGAGAGAGAGGTGAGCTGAGCCCCCGTGCCCCTAGTGAGAGAGAGGTGAGCTGAGCCCCCCGTGCCCCTAGTGAGAGAGAGGTGAGCTGAGCCCCCCGTGCCCCTAGTGAGAGAGAGGTGAGCTGAGCCCCCCGTGCCCCTAGTGAGAGAGAGGTGAGCTGAGCCCCCCGTGCCCCTAGTGAGAGAGAGGTGAGCTGAGCCCCCGTGCCCTAGTGAGAGAGAGGTGAGCTGAGCCCCCCGTGCCCCTAGTGAGAGAGAGGTGAGCTGAGCCCCCCGTGCCCCTAGTGAGAGAGAGGTGAGCTGAGCCCCCCGTGCCCCTAGTGAGAGAGAGGTGAGCTGAGCCCCCCGTGCCCCTAGTGAGAGAGAGGTGAGCTGAGCCCCCCGTGCCCCTAGTGAGAGAGAGGTGAGCTGAGCCCCCCGTGCCCCTAGTGAGAGAGAGGTGAGCTGAGCCCCCCGTGCCCCTAGTGAGAGAGAGGTGAGCTGAGCCCCCCGTGCCCCTAGTGAGAGAGAGGTGAGCTGAGCCCCCCGTGCCCCTAGTGAGAGAGAGGTGAGCTGAGCCCCCCGTGCCCCTAGTGAGAGAGAGGTGAGCTGAGCCCCCCGTGCCCCTAGTGAGAGAGAGGTGAGCTGAGCCCCCCGTGCCCCTAGTGAGAGAGAGGTGAGCTGAGCCCCCCGTGCCCCTAGTGAGAGAGAGGTGAGCTGAGCCCCCCGTGCCCCTAGTGAGAGAGAGGTGAGCTGAGCCCCCCGTGCCCCTAGTGAGAGAGAGGTGAGCTGAGCCCCCCGTGCCCCTAGTGAGAGAGAGGTGAGCTGAGCCCCCCGTGCCCCTAGTGAGAGAGAGGTGAGCTGAGCCCCCCGTGCCCCTAGTGAGAGAGAGGTGAGCTGAGCCCCCCGTGCCCCTAGTGAGAGAGAGAGAGGTGAGCTGAGCCCCCCGTGCCCCTAGTGAGAGAGAGAGAGGGGAGCTGAGCCCCCCGTGCCCCTAGTGAGAGAGAGAGGGGAGCTGAGCCCCCCGTGCCCCTTGTGAGAGAGAGAGGGGAGCTGAGCCCCCCGTGCCCCTAGTGAGAGAGAGAGGGGAGCTGAGCCCCCCGTGCCCCTAGTGAGAGAGAGAGGGGAGCTGAGCCCCCCGTGCCCCTAGTGAGAGAGAGAGGGGAGCTGAGCCCCCCGTGCCCCTAGTGAGAGAGAGAGGTGAGCTGAGCCCCCCGTGCCCCTAGTGAGAGAGAGGTGAGCTGAGCCCCCGTGCCCCTAGTGAGAGAGAGGTGAGCTGAGCCCCCCGTGCCCCTAGTGAGAGAGAGGGGAGCTGAGCCCCCCGTGCCCCTAGTGAGAGAGAGGGGAGCTGAGCCCCCCGTGCCCCTAGTGAGAGAGGTGAGCTGAGCCCCCCCGTGCCCCTAGTGAGAGAGAGGTGAGCTGAGCCCCCCCGTGCCCCTAGTGAGAGAGAGGTGAGCTGAGCCCCCCGTGCCCCTAGTGAGAGAGAGGTGAGCTGAGCCCCCCGTGCCCCTAGTGAGAGAGAGGTGAGCTGAGCCCCCCGTGCCCCTAGTGAGAGAGAGGTGAGCTGAGCCCCCCGTGCCCCTAGTGAGAGAGAGGTGAGCTGAGCCCCCCGTGCCCCTAGTGAGAGAGAGGTGAGCTGAGCCCCCCGTGCCCCTAGTGAGAGAGAGGTGAGCTGAGCCCCCCGTGCCCCTAGTGAGAGAGAGGTGAGCTGAGCCCCCCGTGCCCCTAGTGAGAGAGAGGTGAGCTGAGCCCCCCGTGCCCCTAGTGAGAGAGAGGTGAGCTGAGCCCCCCGTGCCCCTAGTGAGAGAGAGGTGAGCTGAGCCCCCCGTGCCCCTAGTGAGAGAGAGGTGAGCTGAGCCCCCCGTGCCCCTAGTGAGAGAGAGGTGAGCTGAGCCCCCCGTGCCCCTAGTGAGAGAGAGGTGAGCTGAGCCCCCCGTGCCCCTAGTGAGAGAGAGGTGAGCTGAGCCCCCCGTGCCCCTAGTGAGAGAGAGGTGAGCTGAGCCCCCCGTGCCCCTAGTGAGAGAGAGGTGAGCTGAGCCCCCCGTGCCCCTAGTGAGAGAGAGGTGAGCTGAGCCCCCCGTGCCCCTAGTGAGAGAGAGGTGAGCTGAGCCCCCCGTGCCCCTAGTGAGAGAGAGGTGAGCTGAGCCCCCCGTGCCCCTAGTGAGAGAGAGGTGAGCTGAGCCCCCCGTGCCCCTAGTGAGAGAGAGGTGAGCTGAGCCCCCCGTGCCCCTAGTGAGAGAGAGGTGAGCTGAGCCCCCCGTGCCCCTAGTGAGAGAGAGGTGAGCTGAGCCCCCCGTGCCCCTAGTGAGAGAGAGGTGAGCTGAGCCCCCCGTGCCCCTAGTGAGAGAGAGGTGAGCTGAGCCCCCCGTGCCCCTAGTGAGAGAGAGGTGAGCTGAGCCCCCCGTGCCCCTAGTGAGAGAGAGGGGAGCTGAGCCCCCCGTGCCCCTAGTGAGAGAGAGGGGAGCTGAGCCCCCCGTGCCCCTAGTGAGAGAGGTGAGCTGAGCCCCCCCGTGCCCCTAGTGAGAGAGAGGTGAGCTGAGCCCCCCCGTGCCCCTAGTGAGAGAGAGGTGAGCTGAGCCCCCCCGTGCCCCTAGTGAGAGAGAGGTGAGCTGAGCCCCCCGTGCCCCTAGTGAGAGAGAGGTGAGCTGAGCCCCCCGTGCCCCTAGTGAGAGAGAGGTGAGCTGAGCCCCCCGTGCCCCTAGTGAGAGAGAGGTGAGCTGAGCCCCCCGTGCCCCTAGTGAGAGAGAGGTGAGCTGAGCCCCCCGTGCCCCTAGTGAGAGAGAGGTGAGCTGAGCCCCCCGTGCCCCTAGTGAGAGAGAGGTGAGCTGAGCCCCCCGTGCCCCTAGTGAGAGAGAGGTGAGCTGAGCCCCCCGTGCCCCTAGTGAGAGAGAGGTGAGCTGAGCCCCCCGTGCCCCTAGTGAGAGAGAGGTGAGCTGAGCCCCCCGTGCCCCTAGTGAGAGAGAGGTGAGCTGAGCCCCCCGTGCCCCTAGTGAGAGAGAGGTGAGCTGAGCCCCCCGTGCCCCTAGTGAGAGAGAGGTGAGCTGAGCCCCCCGTGCCCCTAGTGAGAGAGAGGTGAGCTGAGCCCCCCGTGCCCCTAGTGAGAGAGAGGTGAGCTGAGCCCCCCGTGCCCCTAGTGAGAGAGAGGTGAGCTGAGCCCCCCGTGCCCCTAGTGAGAGAGAGGTGAGCTGAGCCCCCCGTGCCCCTAGTGAGAGAGAGGTGAGCTGAGCCCCCCGTGCCCCTAGTGAGAGAGAGAGAGGTGAGCTGAGCCCCCCGTGCCCCTAGTGAGAGAGAGAGAGGGGAGCTGAGCCCCCCGTGCCCCTAGTGAGAGAGAGAGGGGAGCTGAGCCCCCCGTGCCCCTAGTGAGAGAGAGAGGGGAGCTGAGCCCCCCGTGCCCCTAGTGAGAGAGAGAGGTGAGCTGAGCCCCCCGTGCCCCTAGTGAGAGAGAGAGGTGAGCTGAGCCCCCCCCGTGCCCCTAGTGAGAGAGAGGGGAGCTGAGCCCCCCCCCGTGCCCCTAGTGAGAGAGAGGGGAGCTGAGCCCCCCCCCGTGCCCCTAGTGAGAGAGAGGGGAGCTGAGCCCCCCCCCGTGCCCCTAGTGAGAGAGAGGGGAGCTGAGCCCCCCCCCGTGCCCCTAGTGAGAGAGAGGGGAGCTGAGCCCCCCCCGTGCCCCTAGTGAGAGAGAGGGGAGCTGAGCCCCCCCCGTGCCCCTAGTGAGAGAGAGGGGAGCTGAGCCCCCCCCCGTGCCCCTAGTGAGAGAGAGGGGAGCTGAGCCCCCCGTGCCCCTAGTGAGAGAGAGGGGAGCTGAGTGCCCCTAGTGAGAGAGAGGGGAGCTGAGCCCCCCGTGCCCCTAGTGAGAGGGAGGGAATCTGAGCCCCCGTGCCCCTAGTGAGAGAGAGGGGAGCTGAGTGCCCGTAGTGAGAGAGAGGGGAGCTGAGCCCCCGTGCCCCTAGTGAGAGAGAGAGAGGGGAGCTGAGCCCCCCGTGCCCCTAGTGAGAGTGAGAGAGGGGAGCTGAGCCCCTCGTGCCCCTAGTGAGAGAGAGAGGGGGAGCTGAGTCCCCCGTGCCCCTAGTGAGAGAGAGGGGGGAGCTGAGCCCCCCGTGCCCCTAGTGAGAGAGAGGGGGGGAGCTGAGCCCCCGTGCCCCTAGTGAGAGAGAGGGAAGCTGAGCCCTCCGTGCCCCTAGTGAGAGAGAGAGGGAAGCTGAGCCCCCCGTGCCCCTAGTGAGAGAGGCAGAGGAGCAGAGCCCCCGTGCCCATAGTGAGAGGCAGAGGATCAGCAACCCATCCCCCCCATGTGTCATACAAAAGAGAAATGGAGGTGAACTGGGCCCTCTCTACCTTCTCTCACGTCAGCACCTAGTTTGTCAACTTGTAAGTTTGTTCTGTTTTTTAAAGCGATTTGTATGATTTGCCATTGTTCCTAGCTGGAGCCATTACAAATAAATTGGGAAAATAGTAAAGGACCTATCAGATTCTAGGTGTGTGTGGGGAGGGGGACGGGGGTCAGGGTTAGTGTGATAGATGACCAGTCAGTGTGTCAAATTATGTAACAATGTGGTGCCCATCCTTTAATGGCTTCCATATCAGTTTTTACAGTGGAAGCTTATTTGGAAGAGGACCAGTGAAATGGTCAAATAATATGTGCCAAACATAGTGTCACTCAAAGTGCTTGTGTTAATGGTCACCTTTACTAGAACAAATGACCAGTGTGGAAGTTGATAGAGATAAAGTCGTTATACAAGGTATAACGTACAATGAGGGGAATTCAATCGGCCTGCGCACTATTACCGATATTACAGTAATAGTGCGCATTATTACCGTTAATCTTTAACGCTGGTTTTTGCTTGCAGCTCAGGGAGAGGGCGACAGGAGCAGAAATCGGGCTTAAAATTACCGTATTAAGGGTTATACAATGCCACGTTGAGAGCGGACGAATTGAATTCCCCCCAATGAATATAATTCCATATTTATATATTGTGCATATAATGTGTACTAACTGCAAATTATTGGATAAATCTCAATAGAAAGAATGTAAAGTAAAACTGATAGAAGATAAGTTGTTGCGGATTAAGTACGACAGATGCGCAGCCAGTCCCTTTGTGGCATTGATGTTTTATATAGAGTCATTGTTGACACCGTGAACCACCCCCTCCTGCTGCAAACTCTTCTCTCTCTTCTCTCTCTTGGCCTCTCTGGTTCTGTCCATACCTGGTTCACCTCATACCTTGCTAACCGCTCCTTCTCTGTATCCACGTCTGGTTCTTCCTCCACCCCCTCCCCTCTCCCTGTAGGAGTCCCCCAGGGCTCTGTTCTCGGCCCTCTACTCTTCTCGCTCTATACTTCTCCCTTGGTGCTCCTCGTTTGGTCTTCAGTATCACCTTTATGCTGATGATATTCAGCTCTACATCTCGTCTCCCGATCTTTCCTCCTCCCTCCTCTCTCGTGTGACTGACTGCCTCTCAGTTATCTCCTCCTGGATGTCCTCACGCTTTCTTAAAATTAACATCTCAAAAACTGAGCTCATTGTTTTTCCCCCGCCCAGACTCCCATCCCACCATGACCTCTCTATCATTGTCAATAACTCCACTATCTCCTCTGTCACCCAACTCCGCTGCCTGGGTGTCACTCTTGACTCCTCTCTCTCTTTTGCACCCCACATTCAATCCCTCGCCCTAGCCTGTCGCTTCCAACTCCGTGAAATTGCCCGCATCCGTCCCTTTCTCTCTCAGGATGCCACCAAAACGATCATCCACTCTCTCATCATCTCCCACCTCGATTACTGCAACCTTCTCCTTACTGGCCTCCCCCACTCCCACCTTGCCCCCCTCCGCTCTATACTCAATGCGGCTGCAAGACTCATCTCGTTTTCGAGCATACATTACAGGTCATGGAGGACAAGAAGCAGTTCTAACCAGTGCTCGAAGCAGCGGTATGTGTCGGTAACATGTGGATTATATTCATATAGTTCCTCCCATGTACAAGGTAACATGGGGATAATATTCATAAAGTACCTAATGTGCTAGCCGGATCCCTGTTGTATCCCTGTCTCCTAAATAGGGGTGAAGAATCCTGGGGTCCAATAAGGAATCTGGTTGGGATAACGGTATATCTATGTCCGTAGGTGTCTGTTGCAGATGCCTGTTACTCTGTTACTATGTTATTCTCACTACCTTCTCTTATTGACCACTCTCCCTTTTATCTATTCTCTACAACTTCTCTCTCCCTTTTCTGCTAGGTACCATCTAATTTACTCTAAATTATCCCGTAAGACCTCTTTCCTAGACAACATCCAGCAGTAAAGTCTATCTCTTAATCTCTCTCACTGCTTACCTTACTCCCACTCTCTATCTATCTTGTATGCCTTCCTCTATGGCTTGAAGCATATATTTTGCATATATATTTTTCTTTAATGTTATGGTACAGTAAAATGATGAAATTCATTACTAATATTCTCTCTAATGAAGTCCCCATCCGAAAAAGGACCTTCTTCCAAAGTACAAATAACTTGTACACTGTTACTTTTCCCTTTTTTTGGATCACCACTTTCTCAGTCTTCTCTACTGTGTACTGAACACCCCAAGACTCCTATTCATCTGATGCTCTCTGTCATATTAAACAACTATTCTTGCAATATTCTCTTTTTCTTCTGATGTAATCTAACTAGTTAACATAAGTCTGCTCTTGTTCATCGTACTCCACAACTGTTAAACAATCCCGTATACATTCTGCCTCTGCCATGTGGCCCTGATTGTCTGACATTATGGTTTATGATGTGTGATGAATCATAGGGTGTAATATTTATCTTTATTGAACTGTATATATATATATAATTTGGGAGCAGCTTTTATCATGTTAGGGTGTTAGAGGTCTCTTGTGTCCTGCGTAAGAGGAAGGGAACCCTGCAGCACATAAATGTTGCAGTTAATTAGTCATTAAATCTAGTAAGATCAGTAGTAGAGGCCTGAGGACAGAATGTTGATTAGAGGAAACTAGGACACTGTCAGAATTTTGTTGCTACCCCATACTTTATAGACTTTGTTTTGTATCAACTTTTCTTTTTAGACCTTTAAATGACACTAAATATAACATTGAAGTTGCTAGATGTAAATTAGCTGCTAATAACCATTCCACATCTATAGGTAAAAGCTCTGGAAATGATCTGAACTGAATATATTTACGATAAAGTTCTGATCCTGATTGTAGAGATATATTCCTATGCACAGATGTCCTATCAGTAATTGTAATTATTATTATCATTTATAGGGCGCCTCAAAATTTTGCAGCACTGTACAGAACAGCAGTAGAACATGGGTAAACACAACTAGCATAACATAACACAAGTAGTATAATAGTACAAGGGTAAACATAACACACAGCAAGGGAGACATAATACCGTGAGCATTAAAAAAGGCAATCCACAATGATTACATGGTTAGCAGAAAACCAATTCCGTAGTAGATATGGACTTAGCAGAGGACATAATGCTGTAAAACTTGAGGAGGATAACAGAATAAGAGCAGAAGCTTGTAAACAAGAGGGATGGTAAAACAATAGGAAAGAGAGCTCAGCTAGTGAGAGCTTGCATTCCAAAAGGAGGGGGTTGGAGGGGAAACTTGGGAGGGAGATGGAGAGGGGAAGTATGTAAGGGGTGCAGGTGGTGAGGGGTTAGCCAGAGATGGGTAGCAGCATGTGAGAAATCTTGGAGGGGAGACTTTGGTCATAGATTGAGTGGAGAGGGAGATGATATTGGACATATAGGGGTAGAGGAGAGGGCAAGGGATTTATGTGAGGGTGAGGAGTTTAAGTGGGACTCTATAGGGGATAGGGAGCCAGTGTAGAGATTGACAGAGGAGAGAGGCAGAAGTGTGGCAGCGAGAGAGGAAGATCACTCATGTTGCAGTGGTAAGGAGAAATTGAAGAGCGAGATAGGTGATGAGAAGGCCAGAAATCAAGCGGTTGAAATAGTTGAGAAGCAAGATGGAGAGTGGCTATATATTTTGGTGCCATCGGGCTAGAGCAATGGTCTGATCCTGGCAATGTTGTGAAGATGAAAGTGTCCCCAATGGGCGAGGAGCCAGATGTGGGAAGTGATTTGGGTGTCTTAGGCATATAGTTGGTATTGGAGACCGAAGTAACTGATTCGTTCACCAAGGATGGAGGTGTACAAAAACAGCAGGCCGAGGACTGAGCCTGAGGGATCCCCACAGCAGGTCGGGAGGGGAAGGAGGAACCATCAGGAGAGGATGGTGTCATGAAGACCAGGGAAGTGCTGGGACAGCAGTAAGAGAGAGTGGCCAACAGTGTCTGAAGACTTCACAAGGTCCTGATGGATTAGCATGGAGAAATGAACCCTGGAATATCCTTGGTGACTTCAGTCAAGAGGTTTCTTTGGAGTGGAGGGGTGTAAGACAAATTGGAAAGAGTCAAGGAGGAAGTTGTCAGGGAGAAAGGTAGTAAAGAAGCTATGTACAAGTCACTCAAGTATTTTTGAGGAGAAGAGGAGTAGGGCGTTTGGGCACTAGTTAGAAAGAGGATAAGGTCGAGAGACTGTTTTTGGAGAATGGATGAGCTGAGAGCGTGTTTGAAAGAGGAGGTGGAGAGGAATAGTTTGAAGAAGGTGGGTGAGGTTTCAGCAGACTTTTGGAGAGGAGTGGACAAGGGAAAGGGGTAGGGTCAAGGGGGTTGTCGGCCAAATAAGTGATGGCATATTGTATTGAAGAGGAGGTTTCATAGTGTCTGGGTCCAGGGAACCCATATGCTTGTATAGTGACATATTCTATAGATAATGGAGGGTTATTGTATTTTTTTTTTTGTTTTTGTAACAATAAAAGATATTTGTTGAATTTTTTTACAGGGTAAAACACAAGAAACAGGAATTGAACTAAGAGGGAGGGAAGAGAACAGGGAGGAGGAATAAATAACATGTTGCTATTCAAGTACAACTGAAAAATGTAGACATTAAACATATAATACAGTTTCAATCACAGGGTGGAGGAGGAAGCTGACGAGGTTAAGTGCTCCGTGTAATAATTGCTTGAGCCATTACTATGCGAGCAGTCAAGCTATTTGATTAGGGGAGATGAGGAAGAGGTTAAGTACGGGAACTCAATGGTTTCCATATCAAAGCTTTTTTGAATTTCAGCTAGTATCACAGCAGAGTTCTCCCCAGCACCTATTTTCCAGGTGCTCCACCCAGCTGTTTTTACTTGCCACACGGCTCTTGAAGCCCAGCAGTGTTCTATTATGGCTCCCTTTGTACCTGAGTTTTGTTCACCCTCCCTTAGGATGTAAGCTCATGTGAGCAGGGCCCTCTTCCCTCCTGTGTCCATCTCCTCTTCCTCTTTTCTCTCCTACCTTTGCATTTTACTCACCTCTTGTGCTCTCACCATTTCCTCACTCCTCTTGTAAGCCCTTACCATTCTTGATTTCTGAATTCTTTCAACTGTCTATTCCACACCTTCTTTAGCTTTATCATGATTTACTCCTCTTAAATTCTGTCCCCTCCCTTTATCCCCGTGCTTCCCATGTCCAACCTTTCCATATTCTTCCTCCTCCTCACTCCCCCCTCTCACTTCCCACCCCCCTCCCTATTTCACTTCTCTCATCTCTTCTGTGCCTCTGGGCCCCTGATTTAACACGCTGCCCTCTCTTCAATCTTTTTCTCTCTTCTCCCCTTCCCCACTCACTCCCTTTCCCTCTTGTCCCCTTCGCTGCTCTTCTCTCAGCGTCGGTCAACTCCTACCTACCACCTCCCTCTCTTTCCCCCCAGGTAATCTCCCTCACGTCACTCCTACCTTCTGCCTCTCCCATTCTTAAACCCCCTTATCTGCCCCATCTCCACTCCTCCCCTACCTTTGCTCCCCCTGCCCCTCGTCTCCTGTCTGCTGACATATCCCCTCTTATTTCTGCTTCTCGTCCAATTCCAATCCTCTCTTCCTGTCATTCCCCTCGCTCAATATCATACTCACCCTTGCAGACGAGCAACCCCAACAATCTCATCCACATCTCTCCTCTTCCCTCTCTTCCACTATCCTGTGGTCTCTGGAATGCCAGATCAGTCTGTAACAAATTGACCTCTATACATGATCTCTTTATCTCTAGATCCTTCAACCTGCTTGCCATCACTGAAACCTGGCTATACACTGAGGACACTACCTCTCCTGCTGCTCTCTCTTTTGGGGGCTTGTCCTTCTCCCACACACCCAGACCTGGGGAACGGCAAGGTGGTGGCGTCGGCATACTTCTCTCCTCCTGCTGTTCTTTTTGGGTTCTTCCCCCTGAACCCTCCCTCTCTTTTTCCTCCTTTGAGGTACACTCTATCCGCCTATTCCACCCAGTTCACCTCCGTGTTGCGGTTATATACCGTCCTCCCGGTCCTGTCTCCCAATTTCTTGATCACTTTGCCACCTGGCTCCCTCATTTTCTCTCCTCTGACCTTCCCACCCTCATCTTGGGGGACTTTAATATCCCTATAGACAATTCCTCAGACCCTGCTGCCTCCAATATTCTCTCCCTCTCTTCCTCCCTTGGTCTCTGTCAATGGACCTTCTCTCCCTCGCACCACAGTGGCCACTCTCTAGATCTGTTTTTTTTCACACCTCAGTACTGTTTCTGATCTCATTAATTCTCATTTTCTTCTCTCGGACCACCATCTCCTCTTTTTTAACATCTCTCCACCCCTCTCATCGTCCCCATCCCCCAAGGTTACTCTCACCAGGCGTAATCTTGACACAGTTGATCCTACCAGTTTCTCCTCCCTGGGCTCGCTCCTCTCCCCCATCACCACTCTTTCTTGCCCCCATAAGGCTGTCTCCTTTTACAGTCGCACTCTTACTGCTGCTCTTGACTCTGTCGTCCCGGCTGTCACCGTCAAGCTTTGTTGGTCCCCGCCGCAACCGTGGCACACTAAACTTACCCGCTATCTTCAAAAATGCTCCTGCAGTGCAGAACGGCTTTGGAGAAAGTCACGCACTCATGCTGACTTCCTCCACTTCAAGTTCATGCTTGCCTCCCACAGTTTGGCCCTATCCCTCTCTAAACAATCTTTCTTTAAAGCTCTCATTTCTTCCCAATCCTCCATCCCCCGTTGGCTTTTTGCCACCTTCAACTCCCTCCTCTCCCCTCTCCCACCCCCACGCTCTCTCCTGTCGACTTTGCCACCCACTTTACCTCCAAGATTGAGTCTATACGTCATGACATCTCGCCACCGTTCCTTCAGCAGAATTTCTATACAGTAGCATAAATTTGTGCAGTCTCTCAGGTGTTAAATACATTTTATGGATCAGCTGAACCAGCATTTTGGAGGGAGTGATGCATTTCGACATTTTTAAAAATATTTTGAAAAATTCGAATACAGTTATCGTCCAACAGAGATAGCTGAAGAGCAGACTCCCATTGAAGTTGAATAGACAGTTTACAGGTATCTACAAAGTATAGAAGAAGCTGGTACCAGGAAGAGATACCACCCGAGTGTTTGTTGGAAGATAAACAGAGACTGGAGGTGGGGGTTTCAGGGTCAGTGTCTCCAATGGCAATTTGACATTTAAAATATGCACTATCAATTTTTGGGTGTGCTTTGGTATTCCTGGTATGGTCCTTGACAATAAACAATATAAGGGAGAAATTGGAAGGTGAAAATGTGCTATTTTTGTAACAAGATGAAGCTCTTTCCAAAGAGAAGCCATTTGAGTCCTACCTCCATTTGTGCTCATGTTGGTTGATTAAGTGAATTATGCATCATTAGGAGGAGATGTGAAAATAGTCCTTTAGAGAATGATCTACAGTGTTATAATGATCATAGTGGGAGGGTTGCATGATGGTATCAGAGGTGTGCAAGGAGGAGTAGAGATGTTTGATTTTAAGCTATTGGTAGAAACAGCTTTTGGGAATAGAAATAGATATACAGAGACAACGTAAGTGACGATTTTGTCACCGTTCTCTTTCGTTATCCCAAATGCTCCCACTTGCTGCAGTAGGAGGGGCTTACAAATGCTGCCACCACTGGACTCCTTATCGGCATCCAGTACCGTGTTTCTTCTGGGTAACTGATGCCGCTAGTGTACCCCGTTACTGGTGTACCTGGGCTAGTACCCCTGACCTCTTACTATGGATCAGGGTTGCTGTGGATGGATCCGGAAAGCTGGGTCCAATCCTCAGAACAGCCGGAAACGGATTAGCGTTGGGTCTAATCTGTAGGTCACAGGGATAGATAAGTTTCCAAGAAGGTCTTTGAAGCAAGTTATGTTTATTTGCTCACACTGGTTGAAGGTACTAGTGAGCAGGTCAGATGAAACAAGAAGGGTAACTGACACTGCGAGTGTACCCTGTTACTGGCGTACCTGGGCTGGTACTCCTGACCTCTTACTATGGATCAGGGGTGCTGTGGATGGATCCCTCCTGGCCTATCACACTGACCAGAGCTGCAGGGTAGCAGGCAGAGCGGTGGTTCCGGAAAGCTGGGTCCAACCTTAGAAACAGCCGGAGAACGGATTAGATTTAGGGTCTAATCTGCAGGTCACAGGAATACAGCAATATTGAGGATGTTTTCAAGCAGGTTTTTGAAGCTAGATGTTTATTTGCTCTCACACTGGTTGAAGGTACCAGTGATCAGGTCAGATGAAACAAGAAGTACACTGAAGTGTACAAGACAGTGCTTTTTATACTGATTTGGACACAGGCTATTTTTAGAATCGGGATGCAATGTGTTTACACAAACATGGATTTACATGCATTGCAAAGCCAACAATATTTACACTTATCTATGAAATTCTAGAAATCCTGTGATGTCCTGCAACTTGTTTTCAGATGCAGAGAATCTAGGAGCCAGTCTTCATTAAAAGTTCCTGCCTTCAATGTTGGACCTTCACACATCAAAATATCTAATTAGCATTTGGCCCCTTTTCAGACAGTCCAGAATATACATTCCCAAAGAAAGGTACAAACCCCAAACAAGCCACTTCTCCACATCACAGCACACAAAAGACTTCCATCCACAAAGGCTTATATCAGATCTATACCTTAAGAAATAATGCATCTCCTCTAGCAAGGTTAAACAGGAAACTAATTTCTGAGACCAGGGGAAGAAATTCAAGATTTCCCTTACCAAAATATACACAATATCAAAAATAAGTGCATGTGCAATTATATAAATAAGCGCCCTGCACTATTTCCTTTAAATAAATTTATACCAAAAGTTATTTATCAGTGACCCAGTCACAATACTGTTTTAGGAAATCTTAGATCCCAAAACTCCCTGACTAGAATGCATATATGAACGATGGGTCTTATGACTAACCAAATTATTTCAGAAATAGATTGGAGATTTCTAAGAATATCTGTAGGTAGCTGAACCTGGAGAGTTTGAAAGAGAGATTAAAATTGAAGAAGCATACTCATTTTGACCTCTATAATAGGGTAATGCCTCGATATGAGGAACTGTGACAGGATGGACCTTGTATGCCACCCTGTAGTTTTGCTTGAGACTGGCTGGGCCTGCCTTGCCATCGTCCCCCCTTTTTTTTTTTTCCTCCAAATTGCGCCCCTTTTGAACACTATAGGAAGTGCTGTGCTGCTACCACCAGGCTCCTTCATCGACACCTGGAACCACTTCCTTCTGGGTAACTCTTGCTGCTAATGCATGTCTTGCTGGGCACTTGGGCTGGTACCCCTGTCTTCTTCCTTCAGGTCAGGGTTGCTGTGGAGGGTTCCCCCTAGCTTCTCACAATGGCCAGAGCTGCACGGTAGTGAGCTGGGTCCCAAATCTCAGAACAGCCAGATAACTGATTAGAATGGTCTAATCTGTAGTTCACAGGAATTACAGCAGGTAAGTAGGTGTCAAAGCAGGATATTGAAGCAGTGATGTTTATTGCTAAAGCTGGGTACACACTACAGAAATTTCGACCAACTTTTTATGCCGAGGGATTTTACATGCGACCGATGGTCCGATCGCTCAGTCCATGGACTGCATACACGCTAGCCTTGTTTAGGTTGATAAAGGGAAGAGCGGACGTCCCTTTAGCGACTTTTTACAGCCATGTTGTCGTAAACAATGATTTAAATTTCGTACACACTAAAGCGACATTTGCGGGAAATGTACGAGATACCAAAGACATTAGCATAAAGAGGCAGAGCTTTCACTATAGTTAACTCCCAAAACAGCTTAAAAACAGAAGGCTACACTGTCCCTTCATTCATTCCTATTTGTAAACCTACAATGGCTACAGAAGTACAAGAACAAGCAACTGCACTTCTCCTGCTTGCTGTGGCAAGAAGACTGCTGGTACGGAACCAAAGAGAAAGAATAGATCTTGTTGGAGCAAAGATTGGTTCAAGAGGAGAGACACGTTCTCTCATATGCCTTGCTACAGGAGATACGGGACAACAACAGCTTTATACACGTGTAACGGTCTGCAGCCAGACAGGTGCAATAATACACCTATACAAAACACGAGCCTCTGAAGTGTGGATTCCGCACCACGTTTTACTGGGATTGACATAAAAAATTAACATACACACGCCCCCCAGGTCGAGGAAGTATCGGAGGATTGTCGTGGTTCGGTTGGAAGTTTGTACACACTACACAGCGGAAACGAGATTGGAACGAAAATATTAAACGGTACAACCAACCAAATGAGGCGACAATCGTCCATTTGGGCAGACTTTTGACCATCGTGTCACTGCACACACTGACCCGACTTTTGAACGAGTGGTCGCATGTCGGCTGTTTGAGCCGATTATTGGACGAAAACAGTGTAGTGTGTACCCAGCTTTAGAAAGGATCCTTAGAAGGATTGTTACACATTGGTTAGAGGTACTAGTGATAATCCAGAAGTACAAATGGTATAAAGTTGTTGAAATACAAAATACAGCTCTTTTTATATACCGTTTCTGGTTTATACACAGGTTTGCAGGGGGGTAAACCAGCCCTCTGCCCATACCTGGCCCAGCAAAATCTGAGATATGGCATTTAATGTATAGAATCGGACTGCAATATATTCTCTTAAATTGTGTTAAATCCCAAGTTTAATGTAACAAAATTTACATCAATCTGTGATTTCCCAAATTACTTGCTGTTTCTTTATTCAGATAGGTGAACTATCTTTTTAACAGGATAAAAAGTTAATGACCCCCTGCTGTGTATTCAGGCTGAATAGATTTGTTTGTCACTCTCAGATGAAAGGGCATAATTAGCATGGGATTTCTTTTCTTCAGAAAAGTTACAGAACCAAGTTGCCTCCCAAATGGTATACGAACTCGTAAATCTATACATGAACAATAAGAAAATAAATACATTTACGCTCCCAGCGCCGGTGGTTTACCCTTTTGGTGCTATTTATTAACCGGCACCACAGCGCCCATACATTAAATATATGCTTTTAAAAATATAAACATTCCTTTTAATACATTTTACATCCACTTAGCCCTGGGGGTCTAACCCGTTCGGCAAAGCAGCATTGGGTATTAACCCATTCATGCTCCAGTAGCCATCTTGACCATGTGTGAGGTGAGGAAGACCCAGCCACAGGAACTTATCCCAGTCTTATTTAATTTAGTGAGGTATCATTGGTTATAATTTTGGTCAGGTAGATACCAAGATATTTAAAGTTATGGAGTTGATACTAAAATTTGACGTTCTTTTTGCACGCTTTGTTGGCGTATTCAGGTCTAGGACTTCTGCTTTGTATACAGTCATGGCCAAAAGTTTTGAGAATGACACAAGTAATGGTTTTCACAAAGTTTGCTGCTTCAGTGTTTTTAGACCTTTTTGTCAGATGTTGCTGGTATACTGAAGTAAAATTACAAGCATTTCATAAGTGTCAATTGCTTTTATTGACAAATACATTAAGTTCATGCAAAGAGTCAATATTTGCACTGTTGACTTCTTCTTCTTTTTGAAGACCTACAATTCGCCCTGGCATGCTGTCAATCAACTTTTGGGCCACATACTGACTGATGGCCGCCCATTCTTGAAGAGAAAGAGAAATATTTGTTCTATCGCACAGATTTATAAGGCAATTGCCTTCTTTAATAATCTTTAACAGAAAGTTCTGTACAATAACAGAGAGGTGTGCTACCATTAACTATTTCAGAATACAAAAGATGAGAGGACTAGGACTTAATTGGGAGGTGCACTATATTCCCCAAATCACAATATAATCATAATGGATAAGATAAAACATAACTTTTATTCAGGAAAAATAAAATAATGTAAAATTAGTGAAATAATTATAGTGAGGAAGTGAAGTTAAAACTTGGATGCTACTATCATTATACTTCTATAGTCTCATGCAAGGATAATATCAGTAGGTAATTCCTTTGTAGAGTACATATAAAATACTCTGCAATGCGCAATGGATGAACATATGTGAACTTTCATATATCTACCAAGGTCTAATAAGGATGTGATAAAATAATCTTGATTATCTTGCTGATGGGGTGCCTTTTGGTGCGCTGAAATATATTATTAATGAGCGCTAGATAAAATTATTAGCGCCACGATGAATGGATTTCTCAAATATATATCTTATAATCCTATATCTTGATAGTAATATACAGGCTATCCAAAGACTGAATTTAATAATGGTGATATTGGATATATTCAAGATGAATGTCCACCTCAATAAATAATTCTAATGTTAGAATAATAAATAGTTCTGAGCGCTATTGAATGAGTCTACATGTATGCGCGCTTCTGTATTCACAGGAATCTATAATTCCTATGATGATTATAACCTTAAATGGTACACTGCCTAGATATCCTGTAAAGAGCTGATGTATATTATGTGCTCTCTAAATAGAGATCACTGCGCTATACTGACTAATGGTCTGCATAGTCTTGATAGTATTTGCAGCATGGTAGCTATGTAGAAATTTTCAGGATCTAGGTCTAGTGATAATAAGATTTTAATTAAGTAAAGGCGAGCATCCAATAACCACCGACGCGCGTTTCGCTAAGCTTTTTCAAGGACTAACGGATTGTAAGACCAGACAAGGGTTTTATACTCTGACACTCCCACTCTCAGACGTAACAAGTTTGGATGGGTGTTGATTGACATCTCTTTAGAACCATGATGGATCAGCAGTCACACAGAACTGCCTTCCTATGTATTACTATTGGACAGAATACGAGCCTGTTTATATGAACAATTTTCATTAATTTTACATGTTGAAAATAAACGTTCATCAACACTCTTGTTTCGATATTCTAATAAGACCTCATACTGCTTTAGCAATAAGTGTATGGATCTTTAAAAGGTAAGTATGATGTTGTCATGTTTAGATTAATATATTAGTCATGGATTATTAGGTCTTCGTTTTAAAATACAGATTTATAAATCTATACAGAGTGGCTGCCCATTCTTGCCTGATCAATGCTTGGAGTTTGTCAGAATTTGTGGGTTTTTGTTTGTCCACCCGCCTCTTAAGGATTGACCACAAGTTCTCAATGGGATTAAGGTCTGGGGAGTGTCCTGGCCATGGACCCAAAATTTAGATGTTTTGATCCCTGAGCCACTTGGTTATTACTTTTGCCTTATGGCAAGGTGCTCCATCATGCTGGAAAAGGCATTGTTCGTCACCAAACTATTCTTGGATGGTTGGGAGACGCTTCTCTTGGAGGATGTTTTGATACCATTCTTTATTCATGGCTGTGTTCTTAGGCAAAATTGTGACTGAGCCCACTCCCTTGGCTGAGAAGCAACAACACACATGAATAGTCTCGGGATGCTTTACTTTTGGCATGACACAGGACTGATGGTAGCATCACCTTTCCTTCGTTTTTCCAGATGGTCCAAACAAAGGGGATTCATCAGAGGAAATGACTTTAACCCAGTCCTCAGCAGTCCAATCTCAGTACCTTTTGCAGAATATCAGTCTGTCCCTCATGTTTTCCTGGAGAGAAGTGGCTTCTTTGCTGGCCTTCTTGACACTAGACCATCCTCCAAAAGTCTTCGCTTCACTGTGCATGCAGATGCACTCACACCTGACTGCTGCCATTCCTGAGCAAGCTCTGCTCTGGTGGTGCCCCGATCCCGCAGCTGAATCAAATTTAGGTGACGGTCCTGGCTGTGCTGGACGTTCTTGGGGACCCTGAAACCTTCTTCACATCTATTGAACCTCTCTCCTTGAAGTTCTTGATGATCTGATAAATGGTTGATTTAGGTGCAATCTTGCTAGCAGCAGTATCCTTGCCTATGAAGCCATTTTTGTGCAAAGCAATGATGACTGCACTTGTTTCCTTGCAGGTAACCATGGTTAACAGAGGAAGAACCATGATTTCAAGCACCACCCTCCTTTTAAAGCTTCCAGTCTGTTATTCTAACTCAATCAGCATGACAGAGTGATCTCCAGCCTTGTCCTCGTCAACACTCTCACCTGTGTTATCAAGAGAATCACTGACCTAATAGCTGGTCCTATTGTGGCAGGGCTGAAATGCAATGGATATGTTGTTTTTGGAATAAAGTTCATTGTCACGGAAAAGAGTGACTTTGAAATGAATTGCAATTTATCTGATCACTCTTCATGGTATTCTGGAGCATGTGCAAATTGCCATCATAAAAACTGAGGGTGAGGCTGAAAATAATATTTGAGTCATTTTCAAAACTTTGGCCATGACTGTACATCTGGCTCTATTACCAAAGCAAAGATGAGGGCTACCCTGTCTAGTGCCTTTTCTGATTTAAAAGGCAGGTAAGGAGAAGCTGTGAACCAATACTTTTGGTTTGTAGTAGAGGGCAGCAATGTCCCGGAAGAAAGCACCCTTAATTCCCATGTTGGATTGAGTTTGCTGCAACTCTATCAAAAGCCTTTTTTGTGTCCAAGACCAGAGTAGTGAGCACCCATATGCTGGATTTGTAGATCAGATTAATGGTCCTCCTTTTCTGAAGCTTAGTGACCAGTAATAATTACCTGGACAGGGCGAACCAAGGAGGTTATGACTGAGCCCAATCTAGTTGGCAGAATCTTAAAACGCAATTTCAAGTCAACATTGAGGAGAAAAGTCTGCTACAGACACAAGGGTACGGCCTGATTTTGGAATAGCCATGATCTATGCTTTGGTTGAGACCCTGTCAAGGGAGAGAGTGCCATTGTGAATTCTTTATAATAGAAAGCAGTGAAGCCATCAGGGGCCGGTGCTGCTGAGCTCTTTTATAGCGAACTTGGGATTGTGTTAGTCATGGAAGGTGGCAGGAGTGCAAAAGGCTTGAATTTTAAATTTAAACTGCCAGGATGAGCTTTCCCTGCCATCCTGTCTTTTCTCTCATTAGTTTGTCTTTATTGGCTTCAGTAACTTCCTGTTACTGACTACTCCTTCTCGACCACCAGACACTTGCTGTGCACTAGTTGTCGGCGAGTAGTCTCTGCCACCAGCACCTGGAACCACTTACTTCTGGGTGGTGTATAGCTGCTGTAGCACCTCATTTATGACTGGTTGGTTCCTTCTGACCATAGTTCTGAACCGCTGGTAGTGGGGCAGAACTTTGGCACAGAACAGCTGGGGAACGGATAAGAGTTTTAGCTCTTATCTGTAGATTATAATAGGCGTCATGCAGGATCTTGGAAGCAGAGTGGTGTTTTATTGCTTCTAAATAGTTTTTTCTCTTTCATCCTATCTAACTGCTACCATGGGTTGTGGAGATGGAGTTGGCACTTTAAATAGTTAACTTGTTAATGTATCATGCTGACAAACCCCTCCCCTCTTGCAAGCCCCTGTAGCCTCTTCAGTCTTCGTTAAGTGCCCAAGGAAGTTGGGCTTACTTTAATGCTAGGAAGAATTTTTTTCCTTTTAATTGTTTCTAATTTAACTTATTCTTTTTCAATCGCAGTATGTTCTACTAATACAAAGCACACGAACAGCTGTCAGATAGTGAGTGCCGGACGGCTCTTGCTAACAGCAATGGAAAGTCTTAAATTTTTATTTATACTTTCACCTCTCACTCAGCGCTGACGAGCAACTTAGAAAAGCCGCTGTCGCTCTGCTACAAGACTGCTGTACCGCTGGCAAAGAGCGCAGGTAATCGAAACGCCGAGGGACGCCATGTTGGATCTTACCAAGTTCCGTCCTAAGCAAATGAGGGGGGGGGGGGGCACTTGTCTACTGACTAAAGTGTGTTTTGGGCGACTGCTGCATATAATAGATGCAGCAGATCGCCATGGGCAGCAGAGGACATCATTATGGGCAAGAGAATACAGGGCAGAACAGGGGGTGCTAAAGAGAAGAAAACCTGCAGTCTGGATCTGTTGAACTACTCCAATGCGCCAAAACATTACCCTGGAAAAGCAGCAGCCACTCCTCAGGGACACAGCTACTGACAGACCTCTTCTGCTCCAGACACTTTAGCCTGATTGGAAGGCTAAGTACCACATTTCTTTCTACACTCTATAAGATAGATAAGGGTATATTGAAACAACATTTTTATTGCAATACCATTTTAAATAAATATAGAATTCTATTGCATAAATACATAATCTTCACAGGGATACTACCTTTTGACTTGTGTCATAGACTAGTTAGTATCTTTCTGTTTATTGTTGGGTAATTGCCTGTATTGCATTTTATTGCTGTGACACAGTTTTCCTTATAAAATGCCTGATCAGGGGAAAGCACCCAGGGCAAAATATAATATACTTGTTCCAAGTGTAAAGAAAAGTTACCCATTGGACTACAGGACCTGGGGCGCTTTTTACTGACTGCAGTGGGGGTACCCTAGCCGTGCAGGCTCAGATTAGCGCAGAGACACCAGTATGAGCAACTGCCCTGGCGCAGGGGGTTGAGACATTAGTACAACTGCTCTCTATACCAGCAGAGATTCCAGTTGTTGCTGCAGTTCTCCATTCTACATCAGTAGTGATTGGCTCCTTCACAACAGGCAGGACCACAGGGACCGCTGAATCCATTAGCTTAGGACAGACTGGGGCTCTATCCGTCCTTGCCACACAAGGCCCTCTTACAGGAGAACCGGCTTGGTCCGCATCCTTAGTTAGAGGTTGTGACAGGATGGACCGCTTATGCCACCCTGTCTTGTTGCTGGGAACCGGCTGGGCTTACTGTGCCACCGTTTCCTTTCGTTATCCCAAATGCGCCCTGTCACTGCAGTAGGGGGGCTGACAAATGCTGCCACCACTGGACTCCTTTACCGGCATCCAGAACCGGGTTTCTTCTGGATAACTGACGCTACGAGTGTACCACGTTACTGGTGTACCTGTGCTGGTACCCCTGACCTCTTCCCGTAGATCAGGGTTGATATGGATGGGTCCCCCCTGGCCTATCACAGAGCGGTGGTACCGGAAAGCTGGGTCCAAACCTCAGAAACAGCCGGGAATGGATTAGAGTTGGGTCTAATCTGTAGGTCACCGGAATTTCAGCATGGAAGAAGTTGTCAAGCAGGTCTTTGAAGCAAGTGATGTTTATTTGCTCAAGTGCACTGAAGAACAGTTCACACTGATTGAAGAGGTCAGAAGAAACAGAATGATACATTTCAGTACAAACCAGTGCTGTTTTATACAGTTTTGGACACAGCCTCGCAGGGGGTAAGCCAGCCCCCTGAAGTCTGAATTATTTTTAATATCGGTATGCAATGTGTTTCCCCAAACATGGATTTAAATGCAATTTATGCTTTGCAAAATTTGCAGTAATCTGTGATATCCTAAATCACATTGAACAGAGATTTCCTTTCACTCTAACCAGAATACAGGTAACGGCTCCCTGCTGGATCTTAAGGCCAGAGCAGGTATTTGACACTTCACATCAAAAGACTTAGATAGCATTTCCTGCTATCAGCAAAACAGACTCCCTCCCCACATATGCCTAGTTGGAAACGACTCTGGCCTTCCGCAGACAGTCGCTCCACGTATGCATGCGCCTATTAGGAAAGATGGTGTCGACCTTCGAGATCATGCCTTATAGTCGACTTCACTAACGCTGCTTCCAATGGGATCTCTTAATGGAGTGTTCAGGATCCCATCTCAAATTAGAGTGCCAACTGATATGATTGTCACCAGAGGCGAAGGCTTCCCTCAGATGGTGGACGGTCCAGGGCAATTTGGCTGTCGGATGGTCCAGGATCTTAGTATTCACAGATGCCAGCCTAAAGAGATCGGGGTCTGTGGTCCTTCATTTCCGGCTCCAGGGACTCTGGCCCACTCGGTATACCTCTCTTCCCATCAACATTCTGCAACTAAAGGCCATGCTAGTGGCCTTACAGGGCACCCAGAAGATTCTTCATGGATACCCAGTCCGTCTGCAGTCTGACAATGCCACGGCAGTGTCTTATGTCAACAGACTGGGGGTACCAGTAGTGCAGGATCATTGAGGGTCGCGGCTCAGCTCTTGACCTGGGCTGAAATCCACCTTCCCTCTATCTCAGCAGTTTTTATTCCAAGCATTCAAAACTGGGAAGCAGACTATCTCAGCCGGCATACGATACTGCGGGGCAAGTGGTCGCTCCATCCAAAGGTCTTCCAGCCACTGGTCCTAGGTGGGGAATCCCAGAACGGAACTTAATGTCATCACGTCATAACCGAAAACTAACACAATTTTGCTCAAGTGCAAGAGACCTCTTGGCGGTGGCCATCGACATAATGACAATGCCGTGGGACTTCAGGTTGGAGTACCTGTTTCCTTCCATTCCCATGATTCCCAGCATCCTTCAAAGAGTCTAACAAGGGGGACTCCCAGTCATACTAATGGCTCCCACTCGGCCACAGCGAGTTTGGTATGCAGAAATTCTATGGCTGGTCTGGGTCTGAGGTTATCTCTTCGAAAAGACCTTCAACAAGGACAATTCAGACATCAGGACTTGTCTTGGCTGAATTTAATGACATGGCTGTTGAAGCCAACCTTTTGGAGGTCTAGAGGTTTCCCTCCACGGGTAGTAAACACCGTTCTTCGGGCTAGAAAACCAGTTTCGGCTCGTATTTACCACTGCATCTGGCATATCTACAGTAGATGGTGTGAGAGCCAGCCATGCCACATGGCTTCCCTTCGCCTTCCATGTTTTCTGGCTTTTCTCCTGGATGCGGGCCTTCCTCTAGGTTCCTTGAAAGTACAGATCTCTGTGTTTTTTTCACCTTCGCCTGGCAGGCATTCCAGACGTCAGGACCTTCTTGCAAGGACTCCTGTATATCCAGCCTCCATATATTCAGCCCATGGCACCCTGGGATCTCAACCTGGTACTTAATATGCTTCAAGGGTCTCCTTTTGAACGTTACATACTGCAGTTCTTAACAATGAAGGTTGTAGTTCTGCTAGCTATTGCATCAGCTCATAGAGTTTCCAAGTTGGGTGCTAACTCGTGTCACGAACCATATCTTATTTTTCACAATGATTGGGCGGTTCTCAGAACAGTTCCTGCTTTGCTACCAAAGGTGGTTTCCAGTTTTCATGTGAACCAAGAAATAGTGGTTCTGGTGTAACTTTGTGATGCCTAAGGAAGCAGCTGTTCTTGTCTCGGTATAAGGAGATCCTCTCTAAGAATACTCGAATACTGGCAATGTGGGAGGCATCTAACCATTTGTCCCTTCGCTGCAGGGGCTTTGTTCTTTCTCTGGGCTGCTAGTGAAGAGAAGGTTGGTGTATCGTCCATGATACCATCTCTGGTGTCTTGAGTGATTTCTACCCTCGTGTCACAATAATCTGGAAGGGGAAGACCCACTTGTTTGTGATCATGTGATTTCAGAGCGTCTGGTTACAGTAACAAGGTCAATTGTTTGTTTTATGAAGGTAGATTGTGTCAGATCTTGATATATTTGAAGATTGTATTATTCAGATTTCTGTACCATAATATAGATTGAGTTACCTGAGTGATGAAATGACAAAGTAGAAGTGTAAGGAAAGTCTGGGATAGACATGGGAAGGTTATCTATAATATAAATGTCTAGTGGCGTCTGTCTGTGTGTGTGTGTGGTAAAAAAAAAAACCAAGCTGCAGCGCCACCTGCTGGGCAGAGTTATACACTGACCTATATATTTCTTGAAGGAGAAGTGACAGTTGGGAGTGGTTGGTGGTTGCCGGGGGTGACAGTGGGGAGTGGTTGGTGGTTGCCGGGGGTGACAGTGGGGAGTGGTTGGTGGTTGAGACCTGGGCTATGGCCCAAATGCATGACAAGAACCTTTTTAACACCTTAAGTAGCTTGATTTGACATGCGCGGGTTAACTTGTGTGTGTGTGTGTATATATGTATATGTATGTGTGTATATATATATATATGTGTATATATATATATATAAATATATATATTATATACACACACACACACACACACACACACACACACACACACACACACACACACACACACACACACACACACACACACGTTGTCCCACAATAGCATTGCTTGCCTGGGACATGAGTCAGAATCCAACCAGAGCAATCGAAAGAAATACTGGTAGGTTTAAATGGCTTCTGATGAAATGAACGTAGTGTGTTTTTGTGTGACTGAGAACTTGGACTGTGAATGAAATGAATGGTTGGTCAGTCTTCTGTCAGTCTGAGTAATATGTTGCACTATATAAAGGATAGTAATAATCTATAGCACAGCCCAGTGGTCTTCTGTAGCCGATCCACTTTCACTGAAATGAAGAAAACAAGAAGTGATATATCTATAAATAGAGACTGGGCTGTTACAAGCACTTTTGGTTGTTTTGCTCCTTATTTAAATATCTGTCCTAATGAATGTAAGACTGAAGGCTTTGTGGAGCCGCTGGAACAGGCTTACAGAGCATCAGAGCTACAGGGCTGTTTATCTGCCCCTATTTGTTTTTCTGTATTATTGCATATATTGATTATTGGATGAAATGGACCTTGAGGGGCTGCCTGGCTCTCTGGCGTGGCTGCATCTCAGATAATGCAAGCATCAAGTTTTAGCACATAACAAAGTAGTGTAAGTATTGTTAACTTTACATTGCATGTAAATCCATGTTTGGAAACATATATCGTATCCTGATACTAAAAATAACTGAGACCTCAGGGGGGGCTAGCTTACCCTGCGAGGCTGTGTCCAAAATGTATAAAGAGAGACCTTGTACACTGAAATGTATCATCATTCTTGTTCCATCTGACCTGAGCACTGATACCTTCAATCAGTGTGACTGCAAATAAACATCACTTTCTTCAAAGACCTGCTTGAAAACGTCTTCCATGCTAAAAATTCTGTGACCTACAGATTAGACTCAAAATGTAATACGTTTACGTCTGTCTGAGGCTTGGACCCAGCACCACCACTCTGCCCGTTACCCAGCAGCTCTGGCCAGTGTGATAGGCCAAGGGGGATCCATCCACAGCAACACTGATCCATAATAACCGGTCAGAGGTACCAGCCTAGATGTACCAGTGCGGGGGTACCCTAGCAGTAACAGTTACCCAGAAGGAACCCTGTACTGGATGTTGATAAGGAGTCCAGTGGTGGCAGCATTTCTAAGCCTTTCCTACTGTGGTTAGAGGGCGCATTTGGGATAACTAAAGGGAACGGTGGCATAGTAAGCCCAGCCAGTTCCCAGCGGTCCATCCTGTCACAGCCATTGTCTAATATTGATGCAAGAATGGCCACTCATTAGCCACCAGGAGAGACTTTTATCTTTTAGGAATGGAAGGCTTCCAAGGTAACCCTAGTTATCTGTTTATGCCTCTTATTTATGATGAAAGAGAATTAGTAATATCGGCATAAAGGAGATATAGTACCCTTCTAGAACAGGAGACCATACTCTGAAATTAGAGGCTGAAAGGGGACAGAAGCAAGTCCCGATTTCCAAAAAGGACAATATACATAACGGTGGTGGGGCCTGTACAGTTAAACAAGTTTAAAAACAAAAAAAAAAAAGTGTGACAAGCTAAAGATTATTGTCAGGATTTAAAATGAGTAAAATGGAAGTAAAAAAACAAAACAAAAAAAAAACAATCCAAATGAATCTAAGCATTAAAATGGTCTGACTAAATATGCATATTAATTATTCTGTGTTTCTTTATAAATGTTATATAGTATGCATCTTTCAATATTATATATTAGACATCTGGGTTCCAGATCTTGTTAAATCTGAATATCCCATAGATGGTTACATATTCTCCTCCTAGTGTTGCCTTCCCTATTCGGGATGTCATAGGTGTCAGTCTGATTATCAGAAGTTCGAACACACATGTTAAACAAAGGATTCATAAAATAAAGCTGAGTGTTTGTACAGGTGATGATCATTCACTGTTCCGTTAGTACGAAGCACCTCCTGCCTGAACACGGTTCTGTGTACGGTGGGTATTATCGGATTGTATCAGTACTCTGCGTCTCCCTAGCCTCTCCCTGTTGAACCTGTTATTGTCACACATGTTCCAACACGCTGCAGTAGCAGGACAGTGAGCAAAAGAGGCTGTGAATCTTCAAGAGGCGTGCCTCCACTCCCTGACTCCTGTCAGTGTTCCGCTCCCAATTTTATGTGGGTCACCTCTCTTCTAAGGCCTGTGCAGCAGCCTGTCTTCTGCCAGGAGAGGTCCAGGAGTTAAATGACTTCTAGGCCTGTGTGATGCTTCCCATCACTGAACTGGAGAACACTGTTCATCTTGTACATCATGAGAACTTACAGGAGTGTGGAACTAAGACATGCTTGTCCTCTGGAGAGAATGGAGCCCTCCACTCACCCTTTAAAGACCGTTCCTGAGCCTACAGCCAACCAGGCTGTCCAAGCTGCAATTCAGGCAGCCAAGCAGCAGAAGCGAAGGCCCAAAAGCCTTTGCTCAGTGGGGAATGGAGTCACAAGCACTAAAAGAGATACAAGTTCAAGCTCTTTTGGAGGGCTGCTGGACCTTTTAAAGCAGAGATCAGGAAGGAAGTGCCAGTCATTAGGAGGCATATGTGCTCAGGAGTACCCACCATATAATGGCACAAATTCATCTCGTCCTCTTAGCATGAGTGTCCTGGATCTAAACCGACTGAGCGGAGCACAAGGGGCAGCGTCCTCCAGGAGAGAGTTCAGCCGCAGCTCTGGGTTTCTGCGTGGAGCGTCTATGTTCAGCAGCCAGCGGTGGAATGTGTTTAGTAGCAAAACTTCAGAGCAGCAACCGAAGAAGAATCTGTCGTCTCTGCGTAAGAGCTTCAGTTTTCGACTGCGGCGGGGTGCGGAGTTCGGGAAGGAAGATGAGTGCTGTGAGAGCAGGTTGTGGGGTCGCAGTGAGGGAGACGCATGCTCCCTGCACACTACAACCTCTCGGAAGGATCTGCTCATTTCAGAAGTTCCAGTGGTTGAAAGCAAACAGAACAGACCTAGCCTGTGGCAGCTAATTACTGGCCCTTTCCGAAAGAAGGAATATGCCACTGGCAGTACCTGGCAAAGAGGTGACCATCTCGGAGGAATGGAGCCTATGCTGGTGGGAGTATCGTGCACCGAGGGTAAGGTTGGCATTATTATGTCTCTGAGTAAGGTGTTCACGTATTAGTGTTTTGTTCAAAGTGGTTAGTAATTATTTGGGGAAGTGTCTGTCTGGAAAGGTCCAACATTGAATCTGTAGGACTTTAAATGTCCTTGTCCTGCATCGGGATCCATCAACTTCTCTCTCTTTCTCTCTCATTCCACATAGGAAATTTCCTTCCTGTTATACATGTGATGTAAAGGTGACTTCTTGTCCTATAAATGCAGCACAGTGTGTGGCTTTGAGTATATTTGTGTGGTTGAATGTAAATATTTGTTTTTGTGTAGAAGAGATTTTGCTGCAACTGTGCGTTTTGTTTTTGTTTTTTATTGTGATTGCATTGAGGGATACTACGGAAATTATAATCTGCAGATCTTACATACTGAAAATGAAGTTAATTGGTTTCAGCTAATAAACAGAATGTCCCAGCCCCCCATATAATACTTCCTGGAAACACCCACAAACTGTATAATTTATTATTAGCCAGCTTATGTCTGTGTATATGTCACATGCCTTATACTGGGATTTGCTTAATGTACAGGTAGGCTTTGGGTTTTTTATTCTATTAAAGGTTTACCAGTTTCTTTAAAACAAAAAAGAATGTTTATAGTAGTTTCTTAAATCTTACTATTCTGCTAGGGAAATGCTTAAGGATCAAGTTATCTGTGTGACGATCCAGCTATGAGGGGGGGTCATATCTGTGTGACCGTCCAGTTGTGAGGGGAGGTGGGATTGGGGGGATGGATCTGAAGGGTGGGGGACTGCGAGGGTCCGTATAAGTATATGGCTGTCAGGATTGGTTGGGATTTTATATTTATTTTAGTGCTATAATGAATATTTTGGTAAATAAACTGCTAGATTTTCAATTTTCAAGAGGAACATTATCCATCTCTCAACATAATGCACAGAACTGAGTATATAAAATAATCAGCCAACCATTTAGTAGAAAGTCAAAGCATAAATGCAGATATGGGGCCTGATTCATTAAGGATCTTAACTGAAGAAACTTCTTATTTCAGTATCCTGGACAAAACCATGTTACAATGCAAGGGGTGTTAATTACTGACTGTTTTTCCATGTAGCACACAAATACTTGATCGCTTATTTGTACACTGAAATTTAAAGTTGATATTTTTGTGCTACATGAAAAGACAGTCAGTATTTAACTTATGTGCAAAACACAATGCTAATTTGCACCCCTTGCAGTGTAAGATGGTTTTGTCCAGGAGACTGAAATAAGAAGTTTCTTCAGTTAAGATCCTTGGTTCGGAGGTTCAGAATGTGTCTCGGTGACTTTGACCGTGAAGTAATTGTGCGCAGACAGGATGGTCTCAGACACTGGTCATCTCCTGGGATTCTTATGCACAGTAGATTGTAGTTTGCATGCAAAACAAAAAGTCCAATAAGCAGCACTGTGGGTGACTGCACCTTGGTAATGAGTGAAGCCAGAGAGCGGCTGACATTAAATAACTCTGTTACTCCTCGGGATGTTACTGTTGTATCTGAGCGCACAGATACAATAGTAATGGGCTACATCAGTGGAGGCCACCCTAGGATCTCCTCCTGTCATTAAAGAACAGGAAATATGGGCACAGTCTTTCCAAGACTGGACAGAATAGAAGATTAGTAATGTGTCACCTGGTATGAATAATTGTAATTTCGGCTGCAACACACGGATAGTTGGGTCAGGATTTGCCATAAACAGCATGAATTGATTGTCACAATACATGAAGAAGGTTTAGGATGCAGTACAGTTCGTCCTATTTAGCTCTACCTTCGGGGAGGTACGGAGTCTATTGTGGGACAGGTGTTCACCAAGAACCTCTGCAACACAGCTCACAGCCCTCCAAGCAGGTATTGGGCGAGAAGTGAGGTGCAGGGATGGTCAGGTAAGCTAGGGGTCGATACATGGTCACAAAGCACAGTAGCAAAATCATAATTCAAGGAGAATAGTCAGAGACGCCAGCCAAAGTCACCACCTGGAATCCACCAAATACACTACAAGGTAAGTAATAAAGGGGATGGGAGCCAAGGTAGCGTACAGCTTCACCGACACAAACTACATATTTAACAAACTGTGTGCGTATATATTTGTAGATGTTAGAACTTTAGCCTCTATTTATTTATTAAAAGCAAAAAAATTAAGCTGAATAGGCTACATGATCGTCACTTTTACAATACATTTACTATGGTTTCCGGCTTCTTCCCTCTTCTCAAATCCAGTGCTCTGAGTGACATTATACTGACTGGTGGCTTCTAAATGGGTGGAATATTGTTTCTGGTGTTCCAGTATCTATTGGTGGTTTGCGTGCGTTGCATTGAGGTAGCATGTTATCTATCTGTTGTGTTTATCACATGTAAATGCAGCAGAAAGCCTACAGCAATCTCTAAAACGCTAGTGGCAATGTATATGAAAGTCCAGTGGGTGTCGGGCCGAACCGTGTTATGTCTCCTACTGAAATCAGAACTGGAGCTGCTGTGCGTTGTGCTCATCAATGACCTAATACTGAATATCATTTCTTTCAGACTCGTTTGTGAACAGCCAGGAGTGGACTCTGAGCCGTTCTGTGCCCGAGCTTAAAGTGGTAATAATATATTATCATTTATTCTTAGAGTGCTGAAGGTATTATGCAGCGCTGTGAGACAGTAATCTATTTCTGTTGTACATTGTCCTACTGGGACAGTCTAAGAGCCGCTTAGAAACTGTATGTAAGGTGCAGAGTGCAGCTAATACAACAGGAATCGTATGGAGCTTAAGAGTGACATCTGGAAAATGGAATCAATTGTCTTGTGATGCTAAATGTGGGGGGAAAAATATTTTATTTTGTTACTGCTAATTTCCAATATCCCACTAATCACTGCAGTCATTAGATTTAGATGTATTTTGTAGTGGTGACGCCAGGTCCTAGTGCTCCGCATACCGGTCAGCTCAAGCTGTTGCTGTTCACTATTAAGGATTTGGTCGCGTGTCAGCACTCTGCCTCCCAATCATCACAACTATATAAATATAATTATGTGGCAAAACCATTACAACATGTTATTCACCATAGATGCTTTTGGGTATAAAAAAAGGCTAAAAAAATATATATTATGACCTTTAGGGTTCAAAGTAGGAAATTAATGTAAACAATCAGATTCCTTATTCACACAGTAAAGGCTGCAATCTGCAAGTTTCTATATAGTATATAAATACCAGCCAACATATTATCCGTGTTGTAGTAGTATGTATAGCAGTGTTGATGCTGTTACTAATGTAACGTATAGATACCGTCCATTGTCCAGTTAGATGTTATGGACACCACATCCCACATAATTGCCCCCGGACAATGCCCTCTACATCTTGTCCTGGCCACATTCTCATTACTGCTTTAGTTTCCTTAGTACAAAATCAAGGTGGTAGTGGAATACACCAGACAACAAACCACCATTACATGACCTCTAGCAGCATTAGAGCGGCAATAGCACGTTCCAGGTGTGGAGAGGTTCTACATTGTGACAGGATGGGGGTCACTTCAACCCGTCGGGGGGGTTGGTTTTACAGAATTGTGTTGGAATTCTGCTTGTCATCAGTAACTTGTATTACTGACCACCCCTACAGGTGTCACTTTTCCACCAAACACTCACTCACTGCAGGTGTTAACTGCACGCACCCTGGCGCCCCCATTTGTAGCTGAGTAGTCTCTGACAGCACCCAGCTCCTCCATAAACACCTGGAGCATTTACTTCTGGGTGGTATGTAGCTGCTGCAGCACCTCTTTGCTGGATCCTGCTGAACACTTTTTATGGATCAGAACTGCTGAATAGAAGGCAGAGTGCAGTCTCTGGGTACTGCCGGGAACAGATTAGATACAAATTTTAAGTATTCTGTGATTCATATCTTCTTCTGCTTCCTGTGCAAATAGCAAATATGTAATTACCATGTAGCATGCTATGGAAAGTACATCTAAGAACAGTCACTGGTACCATTTAGCAGTCATAGAGACAGCTCCTTCCATTCATAATGGTAACCATACATCAGAAATATGTCCATATACACAAGGATCATTGGGAACACAAACAACAATCCCCCTTATTCTGTTCACATAGTGAGTGGTGCTCTAGCACTGCATGTGTAGGATGGACTAATAGTGACTAGTGCTGTGTCTAATGATCATAGTATGTAGTTATTACAGTATACTCCATAATGTAATAAACAGTGTTCAGGTTATTAGATGCTCTTTTACAATAATCCTGACATGGCATAATAAATACAATGTGCATTATAAAACATATCTATTACAATTTGTTGCAGGGTATTGTGGGTAATCTTTCCAGCGGGAAATCCGCATTGGTTCATCGATACCTTACAGGAACATATGTTCAGGAAGAATCTCCTGAAGGTAAGTAGTCTACCACCAGCTTCCTCTACGTCATTGTATCACCATGTACATCATTGTTTATCCTATGTTGGAGAAGGTCCTGGTCCCCGGCAACGGGATTTGTAGTCCTCATTGTGCAGCTTGTGAAGGAAGCTGATAATCTCACCCATAGGGGCATATTCAATTCTTGGCGGAAATGGCAAAAATCTCGCGGCGCGCGCACTATTACCGTTATTACGGTAGTTTTCTCGCTGGATTTCAGCTCGCAGCTCCCTGAGCCGCGAGCTGAAATCCAGCTTACTATTACCGTAATAACATTAGTTTTAACGCCGCGGAAAACGGCGAGAATTGAATATGCCCCATAATGTCTGACTGCAGTGTCAGATGTGTAATCCATAGGCTATGTCCACCATTTGTACTATTTCTTGGTGTTACAGCTTACACTTCTCCATAACTAGTTTCTAAGATGAATTGGACACAGGGCTCTTTCCATTGGTACTTTAATGCTGGAACTTGCTGTGTGTCGCATATACGGTAGAGTAGGGTTTCCATGATGGACATTAATATGTATAATATGTGTTCTGTCCTAGAGGTAATAGACGTCCTTATACATCTTATCTTCTCTATACTGTGTTTGTCTGCTCACACTGTCTATAATCTCCTCTGTGTGGTCTGTCTATAATCCCCCATGTGCGGTCTGTCTCTCTAATCTTCCATGTGCGGTCTGTCTCTCTAATCTTCCATGTGCGGTCTGTCTCTATAATCTTCCATGTACGGTCTGTCTCTATAATCTTCCATGTGCGGTCTGTCTCTATAATCTTCCATGTGCGGTCTGTCCTTGTGTTCTCTATACATTGTCCCTCTGTATAATCTCCTGTGATCGGCTGTCTCTTCCTCTGTACACTTCTCCAGGAACTGATGTTATTTGACCCAATTTTCTCATTTTTAGGGGGAAGGTTTAAGAAGGAAATTGTGGTTGATGGACAGAGTTACCTTCTGCTGATAAGAGATGAAGGAGGACCCCCGGAGATGCAGGTATGTAACAATATGTCCAGAATGTAAGCTTCATCTGCATCCCAGAGACCACCAGTCTAATGCTGAGTAGCACCATGGCCTTTTCCTGTACCCTTGGACTTCAGGTTAATAGTATTATAAAAAATGGCAACTGTGCCAGCCCATTGGTCCCAGCTATTGCAGCACTACAAGTCCCAGAGCAGCCACTGACTGTAAGTGCATGGAACTTGTTGATCCATAAGCACCAGCATACCTAGGGCTGCCATTGTGCGCCATGGAACACGCGGTTCAACAGTAGCTGCAATTAAAAGAAAGTAAGTCACAAAGGGTTGAATACACTTTGATGAAGTAACTGGAGTACGGGAAGGACCCTACGCGGCTCTTTGTAGGTTTACTTTTGCTTTAATTAATTTGCATGTAAATACGGACACATTAAAAATAATCTTTTTCTACAGTGTAATCTATTTGTAAATAAAAAAACATAATAAATGACGTATCTGCTCGCAGTACTCTGCGCATAATTACATTTATTTAGTCGCAATGTCTTTACTGGTCAGCCAATCACAAAGCTTGTATATTGTATTAAAGTTCATTTTTCATCATTTTACATTTATACCGTGTGTGTGTGTGTGTGTGTGTGTATGTATATACATATATATTGTTTTACAGTATAACTCGCCCTATTATTCTCTCTATTCTAACCAATAATGGGTAAGCACCTTACTTGGCCGGACAGATTTTAAAGGATGTGTGGATGCATGTACATTTATTGGTCACATTGACCTGGAAAATAAATTCCTCCCGAAAGCTCAACCGTGGATCATATAGTTCAATAAACAACCGTCATCTGGTGCCAATCTCGTTCCTCTTCCCTAATGTCTCTCTCGCCTCACAGGGTCGTCTGTCCATAATCTCCTGGCGCCAGCAATCTCTATATTCGTACCTTCTTTCCGTCTCTCCTGTGTGCTCTCCGTTCAATGTCGTCTTTCTCTTGCAGTTTGCCGCCTGGGTCGATGCCGTTGTCTTTGTGTTCAGTCTTGAGGATGAGATCAGTTTCCAGACTGTATTTAATTATTATGCTCGCCTGTCCAGTTACCGCAATACAGCTGATGTCCCCATGGTGCTTGTAGGAACACAAGGTAGGAAACCGAGTGTGCGCTCCTACTTTACAGGGGTTTTACAGGCTGTGTGGTGTTGTATGCCCAGTAACAGAAACCAAGGATCTGCTTTGTTGTGTTGAGTGTATATTTTGCAAAGAACATAAGATTATTGTCATCCAGCAAATGATGAGTCTTGTATCAGAAATACAAATGGCAGAAAATAGGGATAAAACGGGGTTTTAATTGTCCAACAGATCGATGAAATTCTCCCCCTCAGGTCACTTTACTAACAGACCAGTATAGTAATGGGCACAGTCACATAGGAGAGGGGATCTGGTATGTAACACTGGTGAGGAGGAGTAAATCTAATGCTGGTAGTACGGCCTATGAATAAAGTGGTGCCGGTAGACCAGGTAGACAAGGTGTAGCAGTGTTTCAGTATCTAGTATGTAAAAAGTTTTCTGTCAAAGTTTTTATTAATGACCCTGAAGCTGCTGTCTCCAGTTTTGTTTGAACCCACTAAGATGTCTCCTGAATCTGCCTTCTCTTAGTTTCCAGAAGAAATCCATTACTTGTGGGCTGTATATGTAATATTGTGTCAGATGTTTCTCCATCTAACAAGAACTATGATTGTCCCAGATGCCATCAGTGCCACCAACCCCCGCGTTATCGATGACTCCCGAGCACGGAAACTGTCCAATGACTTGAAGCGCTGCACTTACTATGAGACGTGTGCCACGTATGGGCTGAATGTGGAACGTGTGTTCCAGGACGGTGAGGACCGTGATGGGGGGGGATTAAAAGCAGTCCTTACATAATAATATAACATAATTATTCCTTTCTCTTTATGTTTGTTTTGGCTGGCTCAGTGGCTCAGAAAGTGGTAGCTATTCGGAAGAAGCAGCAGCTTTCCATTGGTCCGTGCAAGTCTTTGCCCAATTCTCCGAGCCATTCTTCAGTATCCACGGCCACCATTCCGTCCATGCACATTAATCAGGTAAGTGACTACCATACAATCACCTATTAGAAAGATGGTTTGTTGTGAAGATAAATGTTTCTTTTTAGGTGCTTGTGAGTTCTTCTTTGGACATATCTGTCTGAACATGCCATCATCTCAGGGTCTACACGTCCGCAGACCTGAACACGCTCTGTCACCATAATCTGATAAGTCGGTCAGGACTACAATTATCCCCAGAGAAGCAGAGATTGTGCAGAAGTAGTGACATTATGCACAGTATTACACCAGGAATGGACGTTTTGTTTTACAACAGGGATAAGTTGACATTTCATGGTTAATAAGTTTCACCTGTGCTTGGACCTTAGTCCAAATGTACTTATCTGGGCTAGAGGAAAAGAGAGTGATATCTGCGATGGTGGCTGCCCCGGCCCCCCCCCCTCCCCTATGTGCTGCAGGAACTGTTTTCTTCATATCTTGATTCAAAATGCAAGATATGAATAATAATTTAACCTAGCGATAGAAATCGCATGTTTTGAGTTAATCGGGTGGGGGGGTAAAGGGGAGAAGGGAAGCGAGCAATGTGACTAACCCTATGAGCATTAGGGATGGGGAAGGAAATGGAGAGGATTTGCCAGAAGATAAAATTTCACAGAAAGTCATGGCGTCGAGTAAATGGGGATTGAAAGCTAAAGAATGTTGACCAGACCCCAGATGATTTTCAGTATAATAGTCCTATATTTCATACGGGGAGTATGCCTAGTTCTAGCAATAATAGATTATATTGAGGGGGTATTGGACGGTTTCCACTATCACGTCTTACAACTTTACTTTGGTGGTGAGTCGCAGAAGGTACATCCAGAGGAAGAACTGGGGATCCATGGAAATATCATATTTAAGAATTGAAAATAATAAGCCAAAGACCAGAGAGTTTAAGGCATGTCCACCAAATGTGAAGGAATAAGCCCTTAGAGAAGCAGCCCCCCCATCAGCTATCAGAGGTGTCTGGGTGTATCCTTATTAAGTCTAGCTGGGGCGTAATACCACATGTACAGTAGATTGTATACGGAGCTGGAGGCAGCATTTCATCTCTGACCAATCCTCTTTCTTTCCAGTGTCTAACAACGTTCCGCTTCCCTTGATGATGGCGAGGGCATGAGGATGAGGACATGAGCTCTGAGTGTAGAGATTGGCCCTTTTGTGGATGCCTGTCTGAGACAGCATTTCAGCCATAGTTGGTGTTCTAGAGGGAAAACACAACTTGAGTTTTCTATGAAAATGTCTGGAAAAAGTATTTATTCGAATGTTAAATTTAGATTGAATATCTGTTAAGAGGGGGATAGTGTTATCTCTCTAATATCACACATGTATCTGATGCCACCCACAAGCCAGGGGAGACATACCTGGAGGGAAATCTGGGTTATTAAAGAGTGGCATTACCAGGGAGAGTTGAGAGGATATTGCTTGTGAGCACATGAAACTATCCTAAATTGTTAATGAATGGAAAATTACACCGTGTCGCAGCAGGCTTTGGTCACCGAGGCGGAGGGTGCTAGAGGAGGGAGGCAGATGAGAGTACCTCAAAGCCTTCTTCTTTTAATAGTGCCCATATTCTTGCACCTCTCGGACCATTCCATAGGATGCATTGAGCAAAGTGCGGTGCCACATAGTATTACTGGAAAGTCTGGCGTTCCCAGGCCTCCAATCTGTGAGGGTCTCTGTAGGACCCGAAGTCTGAATCAAGAATGCTTACTGCCATTATGAAATGGGGTAGCATAATGTTGTAGGAATTTAAAACCATGTGGAGTTAAGTGGATGGGAAAGGTTTGAAAGAGGTAGAGGAGTCTAGGGAGGACATTCTTTTTGATGGCCATAATTTGGCCAATTCAGAAAATAAAGTGATGTGACCAAAAGTCCAGGATGTAAATTTATCAAGCTGCGGAAATGTTGCCTATAGAACCAGTTCCTAGCTGTTATTTTGTAGAATGTACAGTCCATTAGGTAGAAGTTTGTCATAATTTTCAACATTAAGACAGGATATCGTCCTGTAATTTAAAGATTGAGTGAGTGGGGTTTCTGTCTGGCTTCAGGGTCACCACCATACTATCTATGGTGGTGACAGAATCGACGGAAGCACCTTCAAGTATTTTGTTATGGAAATCTGTCAGAAGAGGGACTAAGACCGCTGAGAATTTCTTGTAATATTGAGCGGTGAAGCCATCTGGGCCGATGGCTGAGGAAGATCTGAGGCCTCAACTGCTGCTAGTGTATCCTTATGGGTGATATCAGCATTTGGTGAGCAGAGTTTAGTCTCCATAATTTTTGGAAGGAGATTATTTCCAAAGAATGTATCGGGGTCATCGAGGTCTGCATCCACACTGGAGGGAGGCTCAGCAGGGTTGTATAGAGAATTGGAAAAATATCGACATTCTCCAACCATCTCTTTGGGATCATATGTTATAGATCATCCTTCTTTCTTTAATTTTGTCTTCTCGGACAGAGCGCCCTCTTTTGCCTTTGTTATTTCACCAGCATGGAGTCTGCTTTGATAGGCTTATCGTAAAGACTATGGGGACATTTTGTAAGGGTGTTGGCAGCTCTGTGAGATAGTAGGATATTAAGTTGGCCTTTGAGGGTCTCTACAGTCATGGCCAAAAGTTTTGAGAATGTGAAAAATATTATTTTTCGCAAAGTCTGCTGCCTGAGTTTTTATGATGGCAATTTGCATAGACTCCAGAATGTCATGAAGAGTGATCAGATGAATTGCAATTCATTTCAAAGTCTCTCTTTGCCATGACAGTCCTGCCACAAAAGGACCAGCTGACATCAGGTCAATGATTCTCTCGTTAACACAGGTGAGAGTGTTGACGAGGACAAGGCTGGAGATCACTCTGTCATGCTGATTAAGTTGAAATAACACACTGGAAGCTTTAAAAGGAGGGTGGTGCTTGAAATCATTGTTCTTCCTCTGTTAACCATGGTTATGTGCAAGGAAACGTGCAGTCATCTCTGCTTTGCACAAAAAGGGCATCACAGGCAAGGATACTGCTGCTAGTAAGATTGCACCTAGATCAACCATTTATCAGATCATCAAGAACTTCAAGGAGAGAGGTTGAATAATTGTGAAGAAGGCTTCAGGGCCCCCAAGAACGTCCAGGGAGCGCCAGGACCGTCTCCTAAAGTTGATTCAGCTGCGGGATTGGGGCACCACCAGTTCAGAGCTTGAATAAAGAATGGTACCAAAACTTCTTCCAAAAGCAACTTCTCCCAACCATTCAAGAACAGTTTGGTGACAAACACTGCCTTCTCCAGCATTATGGAGCACCTTGCTATAAGGCAAAAGTGATAACAGATGCTTGGGGTTACTGGGTTTTATATCCTTTATTTATTACCCTCATCCCAAGGTGTTCTGGTTGGTGGCGGTCAATCATAGAGCTGCTTTATAGATTGTAATCCGGGGACCTCTAGGTCTACTTGGGAACCTGACACATGGGTTGGGGTTGATTTGGCTTTCAGTTTTTAATAATTTAACTTTATGGTTTTCACCTTAAGGACTGTTTCTGAAAGCATTTTTAGTCTTCCTCTTTAAGTTAGATGTTTTGTGTATCAAATGACCTTCCTGAGGTCTGAGGTTTAGGTCCTGTGGATGGGCCCTGCATCTTTCACACAGCTCTTCCCCCGATGGGATAAATGTTTCATTGCATGTCAGACATACTTGGCAACTCGGTAATTTCAGTACGTCTTAAATCTTGATGCATATAGTATTTCTAAGTCCCAATGGATTGGATCCCAGCATGGGGGCAAGACAGGAAGCCCACACAACATCTCCCACAGTTACATATACTTGTTGGTCACCCACCACAAGCAGAAGACCTTCTGCTTCTTCTCATATAGTAGCTGTAGGATCATTAGAACGATGTAGCGCCTTGTTGCTCACGACCCGTAGATCCATTGAATTGTGAATTCTAGATAAAGTGATATATGATTAGTGATCTATTTATATACTGAGTGATATTATTGATTTCTTATTGCTCTTGTTTTGACCTTCTCTATGTCTGGTTTGTTTGTTCTGTGTCTATCTAGGCCACAAATGGTGGAGGAACATTCAGTGATTATTCCTCATCCGTTCCCTCCACACCCAGTATAAGCCAACGTGAACTACGTATTGAGACCATCGCAGCCTCCAGTACCCCAACACCAATTCGCAAGCAAAGCAAACGTCGCTCCAACATCTTTACAGTGAGTACTATGGCGCAAATCACTCATCTGTTTCCTCATGGGCGAGGGAGACTTTCAGGCCTGGTAATAACAGACTGACCGTAGGAAAATCATAGAGAACATATGTAAAGAAAGTACCATGGGAAGAATGGGAAATAATTGTAGGATAGTGCACAGATCGCTAGACGTCTGAGCGCAACGCATGACTAGACCGGAGACCTATACGATGTGACTGTTACTCATTGATAGACCTGAGAGTGGTGCCATGCTGGAGTTTAAGGTCCAACCAGACCTGAGAGAGAGACATAACTAGACCAGAGACCCATATGATATGACTGTAATTCACTGATTGCCCTGAGAGAGGTGCTATACTGAACTGTAAGGTATTTGGCAGATTGTAATAGGCTGACCTGATAGACAAACGAGACTAAAGTATAACACATAACTAAACCATAGAGACATACAAGATTATACTATGATGCACAGCCAAGTGTGAGGCATTATTGTAGATAGACCTGAGAGTGGTATGAGCCTGCAGTTTAATAAGTGTATAAACAATATCCGTCACTGGCGGCCCTGGTTCTGGGTGTTCCTCTTTCATGCCAGTCTGACATAGATAACAATATCCGTCACTGGCGGCCCTAGTTCCGAGTGTTCCTCTTTCATGCCAGTCTGACATGGATAACAATATCCTTCACTGGTGGCCCTAGTTCTGGGTGTTCCTCTTTCATGCCAGTCTGACATAGATAACAATATCCGTCACTGGCGGCCCTAGTTCCGAGTGTTCCTCTTTCATGCCAGTCTGACATAGATAACAATATCCGTCACTGGCGGCCCTAGTTCCGAGTGTTCCTCTTTCATGCCAGTCTGACATAGATAACAATATCCGTCACTGGCGGCCCTAGTTCCGAGTGTTCCTCTTTCATGCCAGTCTGACATAGATAACAATATCCGTCACTGGCGGCCCTGGTTCTGGGTGTTCCTCTTTCATGCCAGTCTGACATGGATAACAATATCCGTCACTGGCGGCCCTAGTTCCGGGTGTTCCTCTTTCATGCCAGTCTGACATAGATAACAATATCCGTCACTGGCGGCCCTAGTTCTGGGTGTTCCTCTTTCATGCCAGTCTGACATAGATAACAATATATTGGCACAGTACTTGCAGGTTATTGCAGTCAGATATGATAAAGACGTATGATCACCATGTCACAAATTGACAGGTTTCAGTTGTGAAAGTATTCTGTCAAAGAACAGACATAACTAAGCAGAAACCTAGGTATTCTTTACCAAAACATAATTTAATTCATCTATAGTATCAGCATGTTTTATTTCACATCAGAGAGGAGTATGTAGCTGTGTTACATATCATGGCCGGACCTGAGAGCACTAAGATACTGTAATGTGTGAGCACAGAACAAGGTATTTAGGTAGTTCCATAATGTACGACCACAGCCGTTACCCCTGGCTGTGCCACAATGGCAGATGTGACCTGTAATAGAACCGATAGCGATACGAGAACGTACTGTAACGCAGTATATAAGGCATATACTAACATTCTGAGAACAGACCACAGACAGATACAAGACTGGACTGCAGTACACGGCAGGTACCAGGCCACACAAACTGTAGGAATAGTTGAGACTGAGCTCCCAATGTGAGACCGACGCACACCTGAGAGCGGTATAAACTGGACCGTTATTATATAACGCAGGAGAACTAAGTGTGAGAGGTACAATAACTAGACCGTAGGGCAATACCAGATGACTGTTATATTGTTGTATTATACTGTACAATCAGACCTGAGCACACGACCGGACTGTCATGAATGAGGAGTGACAAAGACGGCAATTATATAGAATTAAGAAGAGCAAGGTCTTCACCAGAACATTTTAATTGGGTTATGTAATGGCATAAACCTTATCCCGTGAGAGTAATGACGGTAAACAGTTGGTACCTGAAAGCCTTCCGTGTTGTGTGTACTTACCCCTTAGAACCCCCCTAGCAGTCTGTGAGATAGAGCTTAACCCTTTGTCCATTCATCAGAGAGAGAGAGAGGAGATCCAGCTGCCCAGTTCCATTGATTATAGACGCGTCCATCTAACCAATCACAATAGGACCTGCCTTACATGTGACCTCTGTTCAAATGATCTTAATGTAATGACCTGAGCTTTACTAGATACATTGCGGTTTTACTTTTTGTCTTTCCTCCTCTGCTTTTCAGACATTTTTAAATATTACCTTTTATTTTTCTAGCGCCATTCTCTGTTCAGCGCTGTACAGACCATATATCTAATCCTTCACATCCGTCCCTGCCCCATGGGAGCTTACAGTCTAAATTCCACATGGACAGACGCACACACACTAGGGTCCATTGTCTCTGCAGCCAATTAACCTACCAGTATGGGAGGAAACCGGAGTACACGAGAACATACAAACCCGTGTCCCCTACTTGGCAGCAATGCTAACCTTTCTTTATTTTTATTGCTCTGATACGAGACATAGAGCTGTTCTCACAACGGAGTACAGAATCCCGCTGTCGCACCCAGAGGAACAATAGTAAACACTTCATGTAGAAACATAAAATAAACTTGAACATATATTTAATAAAAATATAATTATGTATGTGTAAGTATCTGGTAACATCTATATAAGACTCTACCACTCCAACATGACTCATGCTTAATACCCCCTAGTTATCCCATCCAAAAATCTCTTTACTCCACTGCCCAAGATATCTAAAGGCCTTCACTTCCCCACATGCCAGGACCCTCTTCTCCCTTAATATCATTGTCCTCGTCTGTCCTTCACATGTCTCCTGCTTCCCTTGAGATCCCGACATCCGCCTCCGTGTGGACCACATCCAGCTCACACTGTTGGTTGTAACTGGCTATGGAGGGTAGTACCATCGAGTAACATCTAAGAGATTACACAGATCATTAAGTCCAAAGGTTTTGGAGCCTTTACATATTTAGCCATATATAATTATCGGAGTTTTCCATGCAGGGTGCACAACCAAACTACAAAAAGGAGGAACACTGCTTGTCCCTAATCCACAGAGATGGCATCTAAGAAAGCATTTACTGGATTAACAAACATTTAATGAATAAAATAAGTGGTACTGTGCATACAAAGTAATAACAGATACTATACCTTACATCCACTATAGAGAATAAGCAGAGTTAGAATAATTCCAAGCATACAGAACAAGAGAAGTGGTACTGTGCAAGTTGTCCATATATACAGAATAAGAAGGGAAACTGAGAATTACATCCAGTATGCACATCCTCTCTCCCTCCCCCTTCAGTCCTCGCCCCCTCTCGTTTGCCCCCTCTCGTTTGCCCCCTCTCGCCCGCCCTCCCTCTCTCTCTCCACATCACAATTTTTTTTCTTTCTCTTCTAATGACCGCAGACAAGAGACTTAATCTCTTTTATGGGACACTAGTTAGGATTTCTCGTTCTAGCTCCTGGGCAGGGGGTTCTCCTGTCTCTCTTCTCTGATGTTGAGGATATTGGTGTTGTCCCTGTTTCAGTTCATAGACTGATGGTATTTCCTCGGATCATAGTCCATCCATTCTCACATAATCAGTAAATGATTTCCTTCATTTCACATCTCCATCCCTCATAGGTCACAGTGCTGGTCCCTGTTTTATGTCTCAATGTGAGAGTCTCCTCTCTCTCGTCCCTTTTCTGTACTGGAACCTTTCACCTTTTCTAGACTGGGACGTTTCAGAGGCTTCCGCTGGCTCCCCTGCCGCCTCCTCAGAGCCGTGTGTCTGTTCTCCGCAAGTATCTGACTTCTCACTCTACCAACTGCCCCTGAGTGGTGGCCTTACACCCCCATCTTTCCTCCTGCGGGGTAGTGACTGAACGGAATTATACGGGACGCCCCCTCCTCCTCCTCCGTGCCTGGGCAGGGGGCGCTCAGTGCTGGAGACCCTCTCAATTGGACAGCTGCTCTCCACCCTGCAGCCTGCACGGACCAACCTCTTCCTCACATAGCCCTGGATAACACATGGAGACTCGGATGTGGGGGATCCACGTGGGAACCCCCAAGCGCACCTTCCCCATCCTATTGACATGCTGCTGTTTCTTCCTGTCTGAATGTAACCCTTGTGCTGTGTATCTCCATGGGAAGCACTTTTCTGGAGCCAGCGTTTTGCGGATTGTAAATGTACTATTGTACTTTTCCTGCACCCTCACTTTATCTAGAACTCCGCCTGTATATAGAGAGATCTATCTCGGACTCGCCAGCCGTCTATAATGCTGTTTTGTACCAGATTTCTTTTCATTCCTCAATTCTGTTCTGGTGACAGTCTGTAACTAAATAAACTGGTTGGAATGGAGCCGTCTGCCTGTGTCTGTCCCCTTCATGCATGTAAACATTTCACGCCTGTCCCCATGCAGGATTCCTGCTGCCGCACAGGATAGGTGGGGAGTTACTAAGAATCTGTGTGGGTGGGAGGCGTGTGTGCTTTTCTGTACACAATTCTGTATATCTGTGTATCCTACCTTACCGCAGTCTTCTGTATGTATATACTGTACCTTCCCCCACCAATGTATAGCGCGTGTGCGTCTGTGTGTGTGTGTGTGCGTGCGCACCCCATGCTCCCTCCTGTACCATTGTAATGTGCGCCTGTATCTTGTTCTCTTCCAGTCTCGGAGGGGCGCAGAGGTGGACAGAGAGAAGAGGGCCCCGGAGTGTAAATCTGAGAGTGTTGGCAGTGGAAGAGCCATTCCTATCAAACAGGTGGGGCCCCCCCGAGTAGAGCGATTGTGAGAAGAGTTGTGTGCTTGTGGAATAGGGGGTGTAGTAGAGAGGGCAGGTAGCTAATCCCGCGGCGTCAGCCGGAATCCCGTCTGTCACTGCACACTCGCTGTGTATGTCGTTCTGTATCGTAATGCCTTGTACATCTCCACACTGCTTTGTGTAATGTGCTTTGTGTGTGGGGTGGGAGAAGGGGTTAACACATCCAATGCTAAAAAATGTTTTTCAAGGTTTGGAACACACTGGAGCAGTCACGAGTAGGTGCCCAATCAACGAGACTGATGATGGCAGCAGTATCGTCCTAGAATTTCCAGAATATTTCTCCTTGTCCCATATCACAATATAGGATATTTCCTGCCCAATAGAGGAAATGTACCTCCATTACCCATTGGGAAACTTTAAAAACTGACATTCCCCGGCTCATTTGGTAACAAAAACGACTGATATTCCCCGGCCCATTGGGTAACAATGACGACTACTGATATTCCCTGGCCCATTGGGTAACAAAAACGACTACTGATATTCCCCGGCCCATTGGGTAACAATGACGACAACTGATATTCCCCGGCCCATTGGGTAACAATGACGACTACTGATATTCCCCGGCCCATTGGGTAACAAAAACGACTACTGATATTCCCCGGCCCATTGGGTAACAATGACGACAACTGATATTCCCCGGCCCATTGGGTAACAATGACGACTACTGATATTCCCTGGCCCATTGGGTAAGAATAACGACTGATATTCCCCGGCCCATTGGGTAACAATGACGACTACTGATATTCCCTGGCCCATAGGGTAACAATGACGACTACTGATATTCCCCGGCCCATTGGGTAACAATGACGACAACTGATATTCCCCGGCCCATTGGGTAACAATGACGACAACTGATATTCCCCGGCCCATTGGGTAAGAATAACAACTGATATTCCCTGGCCCATAGGGTAACAATGACGACTACTGATATTCCCCGGCCCATTGGGTAACCATGAGGACTACTGATATTCCCCGTCCCGTTGGGTAACCATGAGGACTACTGATATTCCCCGTCCCGTTGGGTAACCATGAGGACTACTGATATTCCCCGTCCCGTTGGGTAACAATGACGACGACTGATATTCCCCGTCCCGTTGGGTAACAATGACGACTACTGATATTCCCCGGCATGTTGGGTAACAATGACGACTACTGATATTCTCCGGCCCGTTGGGTAACCATGACGACTACTGATATTCCCCGTCCCGTTGGGTAACCATGAGGACTACTGATATTCCCCGTCCCGTTGGGTAACCATGAGGACTACTGATATTCCCCGTCCCGTTGGGTAACAATGACGACGACTGATATTCCCCGTCCCGTTGGGTAACAATGACGACTACTGATATTCCCCGGCCCATTGGGTAACAATAACGACTGATATTGGGTAGCAGGTGTTTCTATACTGTGTACTTCTCAGCAGAGTTCTGTCAGCTTCCTTAAGGTCCCCCCACACGCTCTGATATCGATGGAATTGTTGGGCAATTGGCTGGATATTGCAGTGTGAGTGGGTGGAACGCTATGTCGCAGAAGTCAATAAGGACGTTATTGGGCATGCTGGCAGATAACTACAATCGGCCTGTGCCATCATCTTCCAACCATGAGAACAGGCTGCAACAGACCCAGAAGTATGGATGATCTGGACGCGCTGCGGCTCATATGTGTGTGGCCAGTGAAAGACACTCTGTTGGGAAAGTTTGCCTAGAAGGGAACTAAACACTTGATTTAAAGTTCCATGTTTGTAATGTGACAAGATAACTGCGGCTCTTTCACTGTATAATACTTTGCTTTTATTGTTTGTCTTTGTATACAGCTAAAGACGGTTAAACGTCTGATGCTGCTAGAGCTGTCTGGGGCTAATGGCATGATATATAGCAGCATGCAGTAAAGCATGTCTGATTACCTCTCTGGTTACCCAGAGCTGTCCTGAAGGCTCTAAGCTACTGACCGCTCTCTAGACGCTGCCATTGACTTGCATCAATAAGCTGCCCACTCAGAGAGCATCATGACTGCTGCATTGTACAATACCAGCGGGGTTTCCGGGGCCCCTGGACAATGCTAGATATTACTGTAAATAATACTAAGTACTGTTACTAGGAGATGCTACACTAATACTGAACAGTGACTCCAGAGGTTTGGCCCTGTGTATCCTCATGTGTGGCCCCAGCTTCTGAATCTGACAGTTAGAAGTGTTGCTGCCACTCTTCTAATAATTATGCTATCTGAGGCCCGGACTGAAACCTTACTCCCCAATTACAACTGCTGATGTCACAGGATCTATGTAGAGACATAAGAAATGTTGTTATATATGCAGATGACCATCACATTCACATTGCTAAGACTGTACAAAGCCATCAGCTCTTTGCTGGGCAATAGAAACATAAACTGACTGAACAGTGGAACAAAATGTAGCGTTGGAGATGAGCCGGTGCTACACAGTGACATTTCCTGCCCCTCCGGTGGTATATATGGGGGGAGGGCACTGTAAGTTTCCATATAACATAACCTGGGGGAGGGAGATACTTAAAGCTGACATAGAGGCTGGGGTTCAATTGTACCACCTAGTGGGCAGAGATTCTAGCCTTCGTTGTGGGTAGAGCTTACACCACCGTTCTGGGCTTGGGGGTATTGTTGTTATCATAGATTTGAAGGCGCCACAGTCTTCTGCAGCGCTGTACAGTAGGGAAAACAGTACATACATAAAACAGGACATATATAAAACAAAGACATACAAGGCAGACATAATAAATGCAGACATGAAAACAAAGGGTATGGAGGACCCTGCTCAGGTTGCAGTAGTCAAGACGGTCAATAACAAAAACTATTATCCATTCTCTCATCAGATGATAGTTTTTGTAGCATGTTGAGTAAGAAAAGGACGTATTCTGGCAATGATTTTTAAGGTGGAGTTGACAGGACAGGGAGAGAGTCTGGATGTGAGGAATAAAGCAGAGGGTGGAGTAAAGTGTGACACCAAGACAGCGGGATTGGCAGACTGAGGAAATTATGCTGTTATTGACAGTGAGGGAGATTTGAGGAGAGGTGGTGACTCTGGTAGGAGGGAAGATAATAAGCTCTGATTTAGGTAGTGTTGGGACATCCATTGGAGATAACAGAAAGACAGTTGGTTACAAAGATAGTATAGAAGGAGAAAGGTCAGGGGAAGAGAGATGAATTTGGGTGTCATCAGCGTAAAGGTGGTACTGGAGGCCGGATGAGCGAATTGGTGCCCCAAGAGAAGATGTGTATAATGAAATAAGTAAAGGGCCCAGAACAGAGCCTTGTGGGACCCAAGAAGACAGTGGGAGCGGAGGGGAGGATGTGCCAGAGGTAGAAACACTAAAGGAGCGGTTCGATAGGTAGGAAGTGAACCAAGAAAGAACTGTGTCATGAAGGCCAATGGAGTGAAGGGTGTGTAAGAGAAGAGGGTGATCAACAGTGAAGCATTGTACAATGCCAGCTGGGTTTCCGGGGCCCCTGGACAATGCAGCAGAGAGGTCATGTGACCCTTAGACTTTGCAGTAAGTAGATCATTGATCACTTTTGTGAGAGTAGTTTCAGTGGAATGTTGGGGGCAGGAGCCGGATTTCAGAGAGTGACATTGGCCATATGAGATGATTGCAGTCTACGGTCAGCTGACATAATGAATTCAGTGTGAGAAGATAGCACTAACTATACTATCGTCACAATGTAACTTAATATGACTACAAAGCAGCACTCCCGCACCATTCCCTGAACCATTCCCACCCTCCTCCATAATCTGCACTATTTGCCCCTGCACTCCCTCTCCCAACTGCAGATAGGATGTTACTTACCTATCAGACATTTTGCTTAGAGGAGTGGCAGGGAAAGAGCAGAGGGACCACCTAGGGCCTGAATACAGAAACACTGAGGATAGAGCTCTTTACATTCGGACAAGTGTTTGTCTAGGCGAGTACGGGGCTTAATGTATCAAGGCAAATATAAAGCCGATTCTCATTTGTATCCACATGTTTACCATTGCTTGGCTGTATGTTGGGCGCAGTCCCTCTCCTCTCCGGGCAATGAAAGCCACCGTCCGCACTGAGGTCTGATATGTTATATGTAGTACCTCAATATTCTATATGGTGTCGCTCCTGCCATCCTCTACATGTGAGATTTACAGGATATTTTCTGCTGTTAACTGATGACTAATTGACATGATGAACGAGGTGTCTGTGCCTCATTTTGCGCTGGGTGAGTCACATCAATGGGTGAGTAGAAGATGTCCTGCAGATTGTCCACTAGGTGGCAGTTGGGTATCACAGAAACTGCTGCAGAGAGCTCTGTTTAGCTTTCACATAGCATAGAACGGAGATTATCTGCCTTTCCATCCAGGATAAAGATGGGGGGACACTACAGGTTTTTCACCCGATTATCGTGCCAATCACCTAATAAATAATTGTTAGGTCCGATATTGCATTAGTGAGCACGCTCTAATGATCATGTTTTATAGTGCCGAAGCAGATGTTATTGTTTGATTTTATAAACTGATGAAAAATCTCTAAAAATAATGGAGCGATGTCAGGAAAATTCTGCATTGTACACGTACTCACAACCAGCAGTGTAGGCAGATCTCCATAGAGTGTATAGAGTCGTGGGGGTAAATTCATCAAGCTGCGGGTTTGAAAAAGTGGAGATGTTTCCTATAGAGGAAGAGCACATATCCGAAGTTAAATCGTGTGAAACCTGTATAATGTGCACGCATGAATCGTCTGCTGATCGGGGCTTTCGTTGGAATTCTAGTTACAGATAGTGCATCGTGAGAAAGTTTCTGCAGTGTGTCCCCAGCCTTAGAGTCTGTAGAATGATAAGTTTGTTACCTGATGGCATCAGAACAAGAATGGTAACTCTGGTCAGGTGCATTCTCTGCTCTGCGTGTTGCTGTGCTGCTCTGCCATCTGATGCTCCCTAGGCATTGCCCATTGCTCTGTGACACTCTGCTCCGCTGTGCTCTGCATTACTCTGACAATATCTTTACACTCTGTCTATTTGTGTGCTTCCCTGCAGTTTTCCCATAGTTGTGCTCCACTTCACGCTGCCAGTCTTTGGGTGCTCCGCTTCTCTCCTCCGGTCTCTGCGTGCTCCGCTTCTCTCCTCCGCTCTCTGCGTGCTCCGCTTCTCTCCTCCGCTCTCTGCGTGCTCCGCTTCTCTCCTCCGCTCTCTGCGTGCTCCGCTTCTCTCCTCCGCTCTCTGCGTGCTCCGCTTCTCTCCTCCGCTCTCTGCGCGCTCCGCTTCTCTCCTCCGCTCTCTGCGCGCTCCGCTTCTCTCCTCCGCTCTCTGCGCGCTCCGCTTCTCTCCTCCGCTCTCTGCGCGCTCCGCTTCTCTCCTCCGCTCTCTGCGCGCTCCGCTTCTCTCCTCCGCTCTCTGCGCGCTCCGCTTCTCTCCTCCGCTCTCTGCGCGCTCCGCTTCTCTCCTCCGCTCTCTGCGCGCTCCGCTTCTCTCCTCCGCTCTCTGCGCGCTCCGCTTCTCTCCTCCGCTCTCTGCGCGCTCCGCTTCTCTCCTCCGCTCTCTGCGCGCTCCGCTTCTCTCCTCCGCTCTCTGCGCGCTCCGCTTCTCTCCTCCGCTCTCTGCGCGCTCCGCTTCTCTCCTCCGCTCTCTGCGCGCTCCGCTTCTCTCCTCCGCTCTCTGCGCGCTCCGCTTCTCTCCTCCGCTCTCTGCGCGCTCCGCTTCTCTCCTCCGCTCTCTGCGCGCTCCGCTTCTCTCCTCCGCTCTCTGCGCGCTCCGCTTCTCTCCTCCGCTCTCTGCGCGCTCCGCTTCTCTCCTCCGCTCTCTGCGCGCTCCGCTTCTCTCCTCCGCTCTCTGCGCGCTCCGCTTCTCTCCTCCGCTCTCTGCGCGCTCCGCTTCTCTCCTCCGCTCTCTGCGCGCTCCGCTTCTCTCCTCCGCTCTCTGCGCGCTCCGCTTCTCTCCTCCGCTCTCTGCGCGCTCCGCTTCTCTCCTCCGCTCTCTGCGCGCTCCGCTTCTCTCCTCCGCTCTCTGCGCGCTCCGCTTCTCTCCTCCGCTCTCTGCGCGCTCCGCTTCTCTCCTCCGCTCTCTGCGCGCTCCGCTTCTCTCCTCCGCTCTCTGCGCGCTCCGCTTCTCTCCTCCGCTCTCTGCGCGCTCCGCTTCTCTCCTCCGCTCTCTGCGCGCTCCGCTTCTCTCCTCCGCTCTCTGCGCGCTCCGCTTCTCTCCTCCGCTCTCTGCGCGCTCCGCTTCTCTCCTCCGCTCTCTGCGCGCTCCGCTTCTCTCCTCCGCTCTCTGCGCGCTCCGCTTCTCTCCTCCGTTTGTGTGTTGCACCTGTATGGATGCTGAACACATGTAGTGCAGTAAACACACTGGGCAAGAAAGGTGAGAGTAAATGAGTGTAACATTTAATGTGAAGAAACTGGTTAGGTTTGAGGCACCTGTCTCAATGGTCGGTAAGTGCACTTCTCATGTTCATGTTGGAGATGGTGTTGATCGTCTGTGTGAGAACCTGGGAATGATTGAATTGACACCATGTATTTCTCTGAGAGAGACAGAATGCCGGTGACCAGCTCCGTCTACTGCAATGCTGCCAGGTATGAATGGGTGTGTGCGTGTCCCACAATGGTGTGAGGTTGTGTGTGTCCGAGGGTTGCGCTGTGTCTGCCGCAGAGTGAGGGTTGCGCTGTGTCTGCTGCAGAGTGAGGGTTGCGCTGTGTCTGCTGCAGAGTGAGGGTTGCGCTGTGTCTGCCGCAGAGCGAGGGTTGCGCTGTGTCTGCCGCAGAGTGAGGGTTGCGCTGTGTCTGCCGCAGAGTGAGGGTTGCGCTGTGTCTGCCGCAGAGCGAGGGTTGCGCTGTGTCTGCCGCAGAGCGAGGGTTGCGCTGTGTCTGCCGCAGAGCGAGGGTTGCGCTGTGCCTGCCGCAGAGCGAGGGTTGCGCTGTGCCTGCCGCAGAGCGAGGGTTGCGCTGTGCCTGCCGCAGAGCGAGGGTTTGTGCTCTGCTGCTTTGACGTCTCTTTTTCCTGCAGGGAGTTCTCCTGAAGCGAAGTGGGAAATCTCTTAATAAAGAATGGAAGAAGAAGTATGTGACTCTCTGTGATAATGGCGTGTTAACCTATCACCCAAGTCTTCACGTGAGTTATCGTCAAACTCTGTCTCCCTGTCTCCTTTATATATCACAGACTGAATCCTCAATTTTGTCTCTTCCTTTATGTTGTCCAAAAAGCTGCTTCCACCTCATCTTCTTCTATCTTATCCACTAACATGGCCTGAGGTGCAGTCTGTAGTGGGATCAGTGTCTATCCTGCACCATTGTATGAGTGAGAGATCCTTGTGTCATCTGCAGATACATTATAATGACCCCGGGATAATCTGCTGATGTAACATCAAGGTTTGAGGTTGTTGTAACTTGTTATTGGGGATCTGTTACTTCTCAGTACAGCGAGTACAGTACTCCTTCCATCTCTCATCATTCATGGCTCATCAGGATTTACTCACCAACTTACTGCTCTCTGACTGCTGTGATCAGGTAGGGAGTAATGTCAGTCCCTCTGTGCCAGTCTGTGTGTGTTTATCAAATTAGCCCGGCACCTGTTTATCTTTAGTTCCAAAAGAAGTGACCACCAACTAAACCAAAACAGTAAGATTAGAGTTGTTCTGTCAGGGATGTGACTGACATTTACGTTTTCATTATAAGCGCAAGAAGCGTAAAATTTTATGGACGTTCATTATCAACCAAATATGCAAAGTTACCATCAAAATGCAAATTATTACCAATTAATTTGTTAGCTTTTCCATTTAAAATCATATTCATTATATAGTCATAAAAACTCTCATTATAATCCTTTCATAAACATAAGACAGGACCTGTGATGATTTGTTCATTAGTCAGTATGATTTGGTAAAATGAATAACCATTAACAGGTTAACAGGTTACATGCAATAACTATGACCCATGTTTAATTGATTATTACAACATATGGTATTACAGAGCAGTTTCACCAGTGTCTGTCATCTTCTGTTAATTGTCTGCTTGGCATCAATTAGCTTGTTTAGAGAATTTAATTGAATGTGTGTTAATGATGTGCGTTAATAGCTGCTCCAGTGAAATCTACTCTGAGCAGGAAATAAGATGAACGAATTACTAACTATGAGGATCAGTGATTGCATCTCTGCATGTAAATAAATGTTTGGTGGGTTCTGCACCTCCGAGGGGCCCAGCCCCCGCTGAGCCCGGCCTCGGGCCCTGTTCCCCGGCCCCCGCTGAGCCCGGCCTCGGGCCCTGCTCCCTGCCCCTGCTCCGCCTAGAATGTGTACATTCAGCCACAGGCCTTTGTTTTACTTACATTCTGTTTGTCTGTGCTGCAGGATTACATGCAGAACATACATGGTAAGCAGATTGATTTGCTTCGAACCACAGTGAAAGTTCCAGGGAAAAGGCCACCCAGAGCAACTAGTGGAATCCCCAACACCCAACTTGCTACACAAACAGGTAATGTGCTACCATTGACTCACCCCTCTGACAGGTAACGCTATACTACAACTGGGTCAGTCCACACACACACAGGGCTCCATCCACACGCACAGGTAACGCCGTTCTACACCCGACTCCATCCACACGCACAGGTAACCACGTTCCTACACTACACTGTTGCAAAATGAGCGAATGGCCTCCTCTCTGCTGACTGTCATGTCTACATGCTCATCGTGGACCTCTCTGCCAGATCTGTCTCCTGCAGGCCCTTCACTCCATTACCTATGTTGGCTTCGTTCTCTCCTGGTTCACACCCGACCTCTCCTCCAGTGTCTCTTCCACCAGCTTCTCCTCTCCTCGGCTCCCTCTACCTGCTGGGGTTCCACAAGACTCTCTATCCTTTCCTCTTTTCCTTGTACACCTCATACCATACAGAACTGATTTTACCCCTCTTCCCTTGACCTCTCCCCTTCTCTCACTTCTCCTGTACCCCAGCTGTCTCTCTGCTATCGCCTCCTGGATGTTCCAGCGGCACCGAAAACTAAACATTAGTTACATCATCTTCTTTCCTCCTAAAATCACTGCCGGGGACAACACCACCCTCTCCGTGTCCCTGCTCAACTAGATCCCTGACCTCATCTCACTTCACGCTCCCTCCGCACTGCCAGTAACTTGCACCTCAAAACCCTACTGTTATTCCCACTTCCACCTCCAGGCCTTGTCCCCAGTCCTCACCCATGAAAGACCCTTTCATGACCAGTCTCCACCAGCCCCCAGACTGACCTAAATATATAAACTAGCCTGTTCACCCTAAGTCTACTCTTACTGACCCAACCTCCCCTACCCATGTTCTCTTTCCATGTGTCCTCAGCCTCACCTCTCCCTGTTATATTGTCGCTCTGTTTTCCTTCTGCTCCCACCTCACCCACCTCCTGCCTATAATGTTGTCATTTCTTCTTACTATTGCGCTTGCTTGTTGGACCCTTATGTTCTATGTTCTGTTCTATTTCCCCACTGTAAGGTGTTGCGGAACTTTGAAGCATCATATAAACCATAGTGATAATACACCTAATATTGCTGCATATAGGCAGGATTTACCACAGAGCTTGCTGGGCCACGTACGGGGGGCGGCATCACAATGCAGCATTTAGTCCTATTCCTTGTAGGAAATGTGTACAGAATGATACTATATAGATCTACACTGCTCTATGTGACCCGCTGCAGAATTCTGGGGTCTCCACCCCTCACCCACTCTCCGATGCAGGATGTTAACAGCTCGTTATGTCTGTTCCTGTAATTACATTACCCGCAGCTTTATGCAGAATTATTCTCCCAGGACTAATTGATGGCACATGTTTAATTCATTAATCATTAGCATCAAATTCGACAATTACACAGGCGCTGATTGTACGATCTAGAGTATAATGAGGTCCCATTACCTGACAGCCTCACCCACCCTCCCAAATGTTTGTGAGACAGTCTTACAGCCTTTTTATATCCTTCATAAACAAAAGTAGAAAGCGAACAACCAGGCGCTCTGCACAAAATAAAATCCTATACCAATAAGCAAAAATATAATAATATTGATTACTTCTCAATGGTATCTGTAAGAGCAGTATAAGAAATAAATTATAACATTATAAAATTAACACTTTATGACACAGCCCATATAGAATGATGTCTTCTGCTTGGATGCAGGGCCATATTTTCCATTGGGCACGATGGGCAGCTGCCCGGGGGCCCCACAGGCAAGGGGGCCCCATAGGCTCTTAATGAGAATAAATAATCCTGCAAAAGAAAAAAACCTGCAAAAAAAACCTTCAAGGGTCACTGAGCAAGTACATCTATCTATCTCTATCTCTATATATCTATATCCTGTATCTGTATACATCTATATATCTATATCTAGGGGCCCCAGTGCACTGCTTTGCCCGGGGGCCCATAATGTTGTTAAGATGGCCCTGCTTGGATGGTCCTTGTACTTGCGCTTTATGGATCCAAGATGCGCACAAAAAATAAACAAGAGATAATAGTGTAATAGGCCTTGATAAAACAGTGGACACCTAAACCATGCACAGACAGTATGGCCTCTTCCCAGATCCAGAAAACCAAAGGACAACAGAGTGTTAAGGAAGTAGAGAATAATATTAAAGAGGGTCTCCTCACCTGTTTTACGAGCCCATCATCTGATTACACTTACCGGTACACAAATTAGCTCAGATCAAAGCCTTCAGATATATACAGCCGCAATTCTCCAACGATCCAATATCAGCAGTATACATAGAAATGGGAATTAAGGCAAAAAAAGGGACATTGGGCCTGATCCATTAAGGACAGTAAGGCAAAAAATCTTTCTCCCGGACAAACTATGTTACAGTGCAGTTTTAAAAATTTGCACATAAGGTAAATACTGGCTGTTTTTTCATGTAACACACAAATACTTATATAGCTTATTTGTACACTGAAATATAAAGATGATCTAGGACATGCCCGACCCCAACTATAAATCTGCCGTCACATTTTAAATTTACCCCCCCCCCCTCCAATGCAACATGGTTTTGCGAAGGTGCAAAGTTACTCATTATTTTTGCCTTACTTTCCTTAATGAATTATTCCCATAGTGTTTTTTACCTTTTACTGTACATAAATTGCTTAAAAATGATGATCCCCATTATAAAAATATTAAAAGAAATAGCACTCATGCTGGGGTTTTGCAGTTGAGCCTACCACAATCCCAAAGCCCTGGCCCTGCAACACCTCCATATGACTGACTCCTAATTTACTCTCTATCCCTGGCTCTATAACCAGTCCCGAGGCCTCTCCAACAATGTTATACGTAATCATTAGCGGCTCAGCCATCTTGTATAGTCATTGAGGAGAACACATTGCGAATCCTGAGGATGAGTTATATAATACTACCGTATCCCTAGAACCCTCCCATCGCACCTTATCCCTAGAACTCCTCCTCCCGTCGCACCTTATCCCAAGAACTCCTCCTCCCGTCGCACCTTATCCCTAGAACTCCTCCTCCCGTCGCACCTTATCCCAAGAACTCCTCCTCCCGTCGCACCTTATCCCTAGAACTCCTCCTCCCGTCGCACCTTATCCTTAGAACTCCTCCTCCCGTCGCACCTTATCCTTAGAACTCCTCCTCCCGTCGCACCTTATCCCTAGAACTCCTCCTCCCGTCGCACCTTATCCCAAGAACTCCTCCTCCCGTCGCACCTTATCCCAAGAACTCCTCCTCCCGTCGCACCTTATCCCTAGAACTCCTCCTCCCGTCGCACCTTATCCCTAGAACTCCTCCTCCCGTCGCACCTTATCCCTAGTACTCCTCCTCCCGTCGCACCTTATCCCTAGAACTCCTCCTCCCGTCGCACCTTATCCCTAGAACTCCTCCTCCCGTCGCACCTTATCCCTAGAACTCCTCCTCCCGTCGCACCTTATCCCTAGAACTCCTCCTCCCGTCGCACCTTATCCCAAGAACTCCTCCTCCCGTCGCACCTTATCCCTAGAACTCCTCCTCCCGTCGCACCTTATCCCTAGAACTCCTCCTCCCGTCGCACCTTATCCCTAGAACTCCTCCTCCCGTCGCACCTTATCCCTAGAACTCCTCCTCCCGTCGCACCTTATCCCTAGAACTCCTCCTCCCGTCGCACCTTATCCCTAGAACTCCTCCTCCCGTCGCACCTTATCCCTAGAACTCCTCCTCCCGTCGCACCTTATCCCTAGAACTCCTCCTCCCGTCGCACCTTATCCCTAGAACTCCTCCTCCCGTCGCACCTTATCCCTAGAACTCCTCCTCCCGTCGCACCTTATCCCTAGAACTCCTCCTCCCGTCGCACCTTATCCCTAGAACTTCTCCTCCCGTCGCACCTTATCCCTAGAACTCCTCCTCCCGTCGCACCTTATCCCTAGAACTCCTCCTCCCGTCGCACCTTATCCCTAGAACTCCTCCTCCCGTCGCACCTTATCCCTAGAACTCCTCCTCCCGTCGCACCTTATCCCAAGAACTCCTCCTCCCGTCGCACCTTATCCCTAGTACTCCTCCTCCCGTCGCACCTTATCCCTAGAACTCCTCCTCCCGTCGCACCTTATCCCTAGAACTCCTCCTCCCGTCGCACCTTATCCCTAGAACTCCTCCTCCCGTCGCACCTTATCCCTAGAACTCCTCCTCCCGTCGCACCTTATCCCTAGAACTCCTCCTCCCGTCGCACCTTATCCCTAGAACTCCTCCTCCCGTCGCACCTTATCCCTAGAACTCCTCCTCCCGTCGCACCTTATCCCTAGAACTCCTCCTCCCGTCGCACCTTATCCCTAGAACTCCTCCTCCCGTCGCACCTTATCCCTAGAACTCCTCCTCCCGTCGCACCTTATCCCTAGAACTCCTCCTCCCGTCGCACCTTATCCCTAGAACTCCTCCTCCCGTCGCACCTTATCCCTAGAACTCCTCCTCCCGTCGCACCTTATCCCTAGAACTCCTCCTCCCGTCGCACCTTATCCCTAGAACTCCTCCTCCCGTCGCACCTTATCCCTAGAACTCCTCCTCCCGTCGCACCTTATCCCTAGAACTCCTCCTCCCGTCGCACCTTATCCCTAGAACTCCTCCTCCCGTCGCACCTTATCCCTAGTACTCCTCCTCCCGTCGCACCTTATCCCTAGTACTCCTCCTCCCGTCGCACCTTATCCCTAGAACTCCTCCTCCCGTCGCACCTTATCCCTAGAACTCCTCCTCCCGTCGCACCTTATCCCTAGAACTCCTCCTCCCGTCGCACCTTATCCCTAGAACTCCTCCTCCCGTCGCACCTTATCCCTAGAACTCCTCCTCCCGTCGCACCTTATCCCTAGAACTCCTCCTCCCGTCGCACCTTATCCCTAGAACTCCTCCTCCCGTCGCACCTTATCCCTAGAACTCCTCCTCCCGTCGCACCTTATCCCTAGAACTCCTCCTCCCGTCGCACCTTATCCCTAGAACTCCTCCTCCCGTCGCACCTTATCCCTAGAACTCCTCCTCCCGTCGCACCTTATCCCTAGAACTCCTCCTCCCGTCGCACCTTATCCCTAGAACTCCTCCTCCCGTCGCACCTTATCCCTAGAACTCCTCCTCCCGTCGCACCTTATAACCCCTCCCTATTACTCATCCAGTTACTCCATAACACACTTAGTCCTGTATATATGTCCCCCTCCTTATCGTCTTATTACTTATAATATCTGTTATTCTGTATGCCCTATAGTCCCTCCTAATACTCCATATAAAGCCACCAAATAACTCCTCCTGTTACTCCATGTAATTTAACTTTATACAGCTCTTAATATTACTCTATATAACTCTATAACTGTAGATAACTCCTCCTATCTCTGAACATCGCCTTGATGTTGGGATACACATATTTACGCTAAGAAATCTCCGCTCGTTTTTCTGCAAAGCTCTATGGACACAAGGAGAAATGTAAAACATTTCAGTCAGAACCTTGAAAGGACGTGCCCCCTTGGACTGTTCTGTAGACTCATCGCACTGAATTCATTCCCCCCCCCTCTGAAGCCTCCTAAAATCATCTAACACATTGGGGCTGATGCAGAGTCTGTTGGAGGGGGTGGCCCGGCCTGTGGGGGGGTGGCCTGGCCCGTTGGTTGGGCAGTTACATGGGATAGTTGCAGACTCTAATAATCGGTAGTGCAGATTCCATAACCAACAGCAGACTGCACTCGTTGTGGAATAAGAGGAACAGATAATCCACTCAGTGAGTTGAAGGATGAAAGCGGATGGGTAAAACGTATAATCCCCAAAATCAGAAGTCTTAGTCCACACAGCAGAGCACATTATAACGCCCTCCAGCATTCCTCCTGTCTGCTCTACATACTGAGTATATGGGACCCTTCTGGGATGCCAGGCTTTGTGTCTTCCCCCAGATATTTAAGTTGAACAGTACATTGTGTGTTTAGTGGGATCACCAAGAAAGTCATTTTCAGCATTTGTGTCACAGTGTCTTTCATTTGTAATCCTCAAGGTGGTGCCCACTCCAGCAGCTCTCTGTCCTCGGAGCGCTCAGTCAGCGGCCTCAGCCTGTCCGCTTTCAGCGGGAAGAGTGACGGCGTGGGGCTGACGCAGAGATCCTTCTCCGTCTGCAGTGGGGAACAGTGGGGGGAGACAGGTGAGATGTCTGCGTCATCTGGATAATGATAGGTAGTAGGGTCATTGTGATACCATCATCGTGCACCATTCTCTCGCTCTCCTCATATATATATATATATATATATATCTCCTTTCTCCCCCTCACCTCTCTCTTCACTCGCCCCCCTCCGCGTTTACTGTACCCTTACGTTTTCTGTCTTCTATATATTTTTCCCCTTTCTAATGGTTAATGAATGTTGCTTGCTTATATTTAGGTGTGTCTCCCAGTGACTCTCTTAATCCATCTTCAAATATTGGGGGCACAGCAAGCCCCAAATTAGATCCTCCACCTTCTCCTCATGCGAACCGCAAAAAACACAGGCGGAAAAAGAGCAGCGGCCCCCAGCGTCCTGAGGGCATCCCCACTGCAGGAGAGGGTAATCAGAAGTTATGGTTGTGATGGTTGGGGACAAGGACATAACATGTGATACAGAGGGAAGGACACAAGTGAGATCTGGGTGGTTGGAGAGGATAATGTACCGTTATGTAGTATTCCCAACACCCCTTCTCTTTGCAGAACCCGAGGAGTCGTACGGCTTTGTGATTGTGTCGCTCACTGGTCAGAGCTGGCACTTTGAGGCTTCTCTGTATGAGGATCGGGAGCTCTGGGTTCAGGCCATTGAGAGCCAGATCTTGGCGAGTCTACAGGGCTGCGAGAGTACAAAAAATAAGGTGCAGTAAACCAAATGTACTATACAGTGATGTCCTGACCTGCCCATCACAGAGTCCCTACTATGAACCCCTCTACTCTTGTTCCAGACACGTCTCGGCAGTCAGAGCGACGCTCTCGCCATTCAGTCTATCCGGAGTGTGAGGGGAAACAGCATGTGTGTAGATTGTGACACCGCCAGTGAGTATTCAGTCTACCCCTCTGTTGCTGCTGTATCCCCTCTGTTGCTGCTGTACCCCCTCTGTTGCTGCTGTACCCCCTCTGTTGCTGCTGTACCCCCTCTGTTGCTGCTGTACCCCCTCTGTTGCTGCTGTACCCCCTCTGTTGCTGCTGTATCCCCTCTGTTGCTGCTGTATCCCCTCTGTTGCTGCTGTATCCCCTCTGTTGCTGCTGTATCCCCTCTGTTGCTGCTGTATCCCCTCTGTTGCTGCTGTATCCCCCTCTGTTGCTGCTGTATCCCCTCTCCTGTATCGCCTACTCACCAGCTCTGCACTTACCTGGTGATATCTCTTCCTCTATACACTCAGTTATCCTGGATCACACTACCTAGACTATAGACATTACTATCAGATAATTAGTATAATACAGCCACCAATTGTGTCTACAAGAGCCCTGTATAGCAGTCAAACTTGGTTATACCTCTTAAGCTGGGTACACACTACACAGTTTTCATCCAATAATTTGCTAAATCAGCCGACATACGACCGCTCGTTCAAAAGTCGGGTCAGTGTGTGCAGTGACACGATGGTCGAAAGTCTGCCCAAATGGACGATTGCCGCCTCCTTTGGTTGGTCGTACCGTTTAATATTTTCGTTCCAATCTCGTTTCCGCTGTGTAGTGTGTATAAACTTCCGACCGATCCACAACAGTGGGTACGAAATTACAGTCATTGCTCACGACAACATGGCTGTAAAAAGTCGCTAAAGGGACGTCCGCTCTTCCCTTTATCGTCCTAAACGAGGCTGTGTGTATGCAGTCCATGGACCGAGCAATCGGAACATCGATCGCATGTAAAATCGATCGGCATAAAAAGTTGGTGGAAAATTCTGTAGTGTGTACCCAGCTTTACTCCATTCACTCAAGGGATCTGCTGCAGATTTTAGTAGCTAAAAGAGAATATAGCAGGGTAATTAATGCAGACACCTAATGTGCAAGTTAGGACATTGAGACTGGTGGATAAAAACTGCAGCTAGACCATATCACATAGTACATCTGTCACACTAGGCACTGAGTTCTGTTGGAAATGGGTTAGGTTCATTTAGGGATGGAGCGGTGAGAAGTAAAAGATAATGAAGGCGTTTCAAGGTATTTCAAATTTGGACATGTTGGAGGGAGGAGGACCAGTCAGAGGACCTAACATGTTAACAGACAACAGGATAGGAGTCAGAGGAGAAGAGCATAATCTGTATGGAAGACACCAACAAGGACAGGAAAAGGAACATGGGGCAGAATTTGTAAATACAGGTACAAATTAGAACATAATCAGAATAGAAGATACAGATAAGGACAGGAAAACGGTTAGGATAGAAGACGAGTACAGTAACAGAGTTGGGCTGGGAGATGCAGTCAGTTGAGGACAGGAACAGGGTCGGGCTGGGAGATGCAGACGAAGACAGGAGCAGGGTGGGGCTGGCAGATGCAGCCACGGTTGAGGACAGGAGCAGGGTCGGGCTGGGAGATGCAGCCACGGTTGAGGACAGGAGCAGGGTCGGGCTGGGAGATGCAGTCAGTTGAGGACAGGAGCAGGGTTGGGCTGGGAGATGCAGTCAGTTGAGGACAGGAACAGGGTCGGGCTGGGAGATGCAGACGAAGACAGGAGCAGGGTCGGGCTGGGAGATGCAGCCACGGTTGAGGACAGGAGCAGGGTGGGGCTGGGAGATGCAGCCACGGTTGAGGACAGGAGCAGGGTGGGGCTGGGAGATGCAGCCACGGTTGAGGACAGGAGCAGGGTGGGGCTGGGAGATGCAGCCACGGTTGAGGACAGGAGCAGGGTCGGGCTGGGAGATGCAGTCAGTTGAGCACAGGAGCAGGGTCGGGCTGGGAGATGCAGTCAGTTGAGGACAGGAGCAGGGTCGGGCTGGGAGATGCAGTCAGTTGAGCACAGGAGCAGGGTCGGGCTGGGAGATGCAGCCACGGTTGAGGACAGGAGCAGGGTGGGGCTGGGAGATGCAGCCACGGTTGAGGACAGGAGCAGGGTGGGGCTGGGAGATGCAGCCACGGTTGAGGACAGGAGCAGGGTGGGGCTGGGAGATGCAGCCACGGTTGAGGACAGGAGCAGGGTGGGGCTGGGAGATGCAGCCACGGTTGAGGACAGGAGCAGGGTGGGGCTGGGAGATGCAGTCAGTTGAGGACAGGAGCAGGGTCGGGCTGGGAGATGCAGTCAGTTGAGCACAGGAGCAGGGTCGGGCTGGGAGATGCAGCCACGGTTGAGGACAGGAGCAGGGTGGGGCTGGGAGATGCAGCCACGGTTGAGGACAGGAGCAGGGTGGGGCTGGGAGATGCAGCCATGGTTGAGGACAGGAGCAGGGTGGGGCTGGGAGATGCAGCCACGGTTGAGGACAGGAGCAGGGTGGGGCTGGGAGATGCAGCCACGGTTGAGGACAGGAGCAGGGTGGGGCTGGGAGATGCAGCCACGGTTGAGGACAGGAGCAGGGTGGGGCTGGGAGATGCAGCCACGGTTGAGGACAGGAGCAGGGTGGGGCTGGGAGATGCAGCCACGGTTGAGGACAGGGTCGGGCTGGGAGATGCAGTCAGTTGAGGACAGGAGCAGGGTCGGGCTGGGAGATGCAGTCAGTTGAGCACAGGAGCAGGGTCGGGCTGGGAGATGCAGCCACGGTTGAGGACAGGAGCAGGGTGGGGCTGGGAGATGCAGCCACGGTTGAGGACAGGAGCAGGGTGGGGCTGGGAGATGCAGCCATGGTTGAGGACAGGAGCAGGGTGGGGCTGGGAGATGCAGCCACGGTTGAGGACAGGAGCAGGGTGGGGCTGGGAGATGCAGCCACGGTTGAGGACAGGAGCAGGGTGGGGCTGGGAGATGCAGCCACGGTTGAGGACAGGAGCAGGGTGGGGCTGGGAGATGCAGCCACGGTTGAGGACAGGAGCAGGGTGGGGCTGGGAGATGCAGCCACGGTTGAGGACAGGAGCAGGGTGGGGCTGGGAGATGCAGCCACGGTTGAGGACAGGAGCAGGGTCGGGCTGTTGAGATGCAGCCACGGTTGAGGACAGGAGCAGGGTCGGGCTGGGAGATGCAGTCAGTTGAGGACATGAGCAGGGTCGGGCTGGGAGATGCAGTCAGTTGAGCATAGGAGCAGGGTCGGGCTGGGAGATGCAGTCAGTTGAGGACAGGAGCAGGGTCGGGCTGTTGAGATGCAGTCAGTTGAGCACAGGAGCAGGGTCGGGCTGGGAGATGCAGTCAGTTGAGCACAGGAGCAGGGTCGGGCTGTTGAGATGCAGGCGAGGACAGGAGCACGGCCATGGGAAAAGGTGGACGGCACAGATTTGATCATGATAGTGTTAGAACTAATTTGTGTAAAGCAGTAGATAGAGCCTAGTATGTGGCGACAGAGTCTGTGAGGTCCAGATATAGAACTGGAAGCTACTGGTATTAAGTTGTAACTACAGAGACCGGCCAGGAAGGGTAATGGTCTACAGAACAGTCCAAAGAGGATAAGTAACAGGGACCATAAGAATCAGGTCTAGATTCACCTCTTACAGCGATAACATAATTTGATCTGCTGATATTGTTTACAAATACACACTCCTTAATTTTGTGTGTAAATGTAAAATGTACAGAGTTTTGTTTGTGCCAGCGAGGACCACTTGTTATAGGCTGTAAAGATCCTGGGATCTGGTAAAGAGGTCGGAAGGTTTTCCACGTTCCAGGGTTGTGTCGCTGTCACATAGCCGTTATTCTCTCCTTCTGTATTCCAGATCCAGACTGGGCTAGTCTAAACCTTGGAGCTTTGATGTGTATAGAATGCTCCGGCATTCACCGCAATCTCGGGACACACTTATCTCGTGTACGATCTCTCGATTTGGATGACTGGCCAGTGGAACTCACAATGGTCATGATGGCGATCGGAAACAGTTTGGCCAATATTGTCTGGGAGCACTGTATAGAAGGTTATAACAAGCCAGGTCCAGAGAGCTCCAGGTAAATAGCATCTCTCAGACTGCCCTGTGTAAAATACAGTCCAGCAAGGGGTACTAGAGCGGGAGTATTCTGAGAGAACGTTATGTGTCCTGACAGGATACAGTGGGCTATCACAGAGCAGGTTCTGCCACCTTCTGACTGAGAGAGGTCTCCTGAGATTCTCCGTTACTCAGTGAGATTGGATCTGTGGATCTATTCTGTCCTGTGTCCGTTTTATTACCCAGAAAAACCTTAAAATGGATCTATCACTCTCCATTCACTACATAAAAATAATATCTTTGTGTAGTAATCCCCTAGATGTCTACATTATTTTGTTATATGTAGCGTTCCTTGTACACATGAACAATGTATGACATGATTTTCTTAAGAGCTGCTCCCACCCAAGAAATACAGGTATGAACGTGCCCCTAACTCTGTGTCCTGTTATTGTAGATGGATTTATGCGCACTCTGTCAGAGCAAACAAACAGTGCTTTAAATATGGAAAAATATATGTAGTGTTCGCTAAGGTATTAATAAAATAAAGATAAATATATATTCTCTCAAAACTCCCCTCTTCCCTGTAGCCTATCGTACCCCCCACCTGCCGGTAGTCTATGGAACAGAGCAGTCAGTCAGTGAGACCATCTGTTTCCGCTCCGGTTTCTCTGACTGTCTTTTGTTGTGGTGCAGGGAGGAGAAGGAATGTTGGATCCGTGCAAAGTACGAGCAGAAGCTGTTTTTGTGCCCTCTGCCAGCATCTGATGTGCCCCTTGGACAACAGCTGTTACGGGCTGTTGTGGAGGACGATTTACAAATGGTGGTTACTTTACTCGCCCACGGTACCAAGGAGGAGGTTAACGAAACTTATGGTGATGGAGATGGCCGATCAGCTCTTCATCTCTCGGCAGCAATGGCCAATGTTGTGTGCACACAGCTGCTGATTTGGGTGAGAGGCTGTGACATTTAGGGTAGTCTAGAACAGTAAATATTGTCTTATTGTAATACCTATCTTTTCTCTCTCTGTAGTACGGTGTTGATGTGAAGTGCTGTGATGCCCGCGGTCTCTCTCCGCTTTCATACGCTCGTAGAGCCGGGAGCACAGAGTGTACGGATATTCTCCTCCAGTATGGCTGCCCTAGCGACGGCTGCAGCCCAACCCCTGGTCTGTGACCTCAGTGACCAGGGACATCCTCCGTTCGTGACCTGGCTCTGGCAGCCATTTTAACTCCTTTTTAAAAATCCTATTCAATTCTCAGGATACAGGATTATACCTCCCTAGTCCCTGTGCTTGTCCCTTTACAAACGTTAACGCTGCTCGATTCTGGAGGCCTCTCCCTTACCGAGCGGTATGTGTAACACTAGTATATATACATGTATGATACTGATATTTAATGTACAGACTGTGCCGACACCCTCTGTGTCCCTGGTATCAGAGACAATGGACACAGAGTATATAGGAGTTAGAGAACAATGTTTTTTATTTCTTCTTCGTATCTGATCCTGCGACTTGCTCTTCTTGTAACGAAACTGGAATGTGTGTGTATATTGTCCCACGTACCCTTGGGATCCTGGTACTTAAAGCAGTCTACGTCTAGAGTGTGAATATTTCCATAATCTGTACATTCCTCTGGTATGTGAATATTCATCTTTACAAGGTACCTATAGCTATGTTGGGCTCATATGTATCTATGTATTTTGTGTGGGGTATATATATGTATATATGTAATATATGTACAAGATTCTGTGCTGTTAGTTTGTGGGGGACTCCTCAGTCTATTCATAAAAATGAAGCTAATTGTGTTTACATACTATGCAGTCTTATGTCTTGTGAGCCATATTCATGACTGAGCTCTGGGAGTGTCGGTGGTAGAGAGCTGATGAGTGACGGAGCTTTGGGGAAAATTGAGCAGAACTATAGTGGAATAATTACCAAATGAACGGACTCCAGTACAATAGGTAGTGGAGGAGGGATTGGAAGAAGGTAAACTCTCTTACAGAGCAATCTATGTAACACTGGTGTAAATTATTATATGGTGCTGATACTTCATTTACAAAGTGAACAGATAAGATTCCCAAACTCCCCAACAGTTTAGTGCTACGTTACCTCAGTGTTATAGAGATGAAGGACAGAAGCACCATAGTGCAAAGTGTGCAAATGTCTGAGACGGAAGAACTAGGAGGGTCTGAGCTGCAGGACAGCGAGGACAGAATGAAATAGAGGCAGGTGCGGCTACACTGGACATGAATGTCCTGAACACTAAACTACGTACTTCGATAATGGGATTATAAACTAATGTTGAACTAGATGTTTGTAATGTGTGAAAGTTGACGCAGATCATGGCGGGATGTAGTTACCTACTGGATCACGGTTTGTTCTTAAATAAAAGGAGAATGTGAGTAAGATGAAGGTCCACACTACAAGCGAAACTGAGCTGTACAAGAATCTGATATGCTGGAAAGCCTAGGTTATATGGTGGTCTGCTCTACTAGTGAACTTGGATATTGGATGGTCCGTAGAAATTTACACACCTCAGGATATGGGTCTTAGATAATGGTGAGATTGGCCTGTATGATGGTCTGAGATGATGGTGAATTTGGGGTATTTGAAGGTCTGCGATGATGGTGGGATTGGGGTGTGTGAAGGTCTGAGATGATTGGGATTATTGGGGTATATGAAGGTGTGAGATTGGGGTGTATGATGGTCTGAGATGATTGGGGTATATGACGGTCTGAGATGATTGGGATTATTGGGGTATATGAAGGTGTGAGATTGGGGTGTATGATGGTCTGAGATGATTGGGGTATATGAAAGTGGGAGATTGGGGTATATGACGGTCTGAGATGATTGGGATTATTGGGGTATATGAAAGTGGGAGATTGGGGTATATGACGGTCTGAGATGATTGGGATTATTGGGGTATATGAAGGTGTATGATGGCCAGATAATGGTAAGCCTAGAATGTAGCTATGTGCTGTGAAGTATGATTTGATTTTCTGAAGCACCTGGATTATCATTGTGTCCACACTTACTGGGGAGTCTGAAGTTTATGATGATTTGAGATGACTGAATTTAAAGGTCTTATTTATTGTTGGGCATTTAGGAAACGCAGGGCTGAGGCAATAGTTTCTCATGGGGGGTAGAGTAGATGCTGGTCTGAGATAACTGTACAGTGTGCCCAAATGACAGCCAGATGATGAGCTATGAGAGTCATAGTCTTGAGAATATTGAAATCTGGTCAAAATAAATATACTGTAACTTAGAGAAGAGTCTGTAAGAGGGACAGTAGAAATGAAGCATCAGCCTAGATGATGGTCTACAATACAGTGGCCAATATATTTAAATTTCAAGTAGAGGACAATCATGGCTGGTTGATTGCCTGAGCTACATAAGCTGCTGAAAATGGATCTGTGGTTTGGAAATATTACTGGATCTGGGTTTAAAGGACCACATTACATAAAGTTCAAATCATTCTAAATAATAGACCTACTAATTATATGTACAGGTATATATGTAAAAGTTTTTAGCTTATCACAACTGAAAATATTTGAGATAAAGTTGTGATTGTGGTGGGAGAGATTTACCCGCAGTTGTCATGTCCGTAATCACATTGTAGGACATTGCAACTTCTCCTCAGCAGGGGAGAACTGATAACAGAAAACAATAACTTTTAGTCAATGGAAATGCAATGGAAAACATCTCAAGTTCTTTCAGGGTATGGAAACTTTTACATATCTATATGTGCTTTTCATTATGTAAGACATATTGTGTTTGGCTCCATAGCTCTGAGCTCAGGAGAGTTTACGCTTTCAGTGTATACATTGTATAGTATAAATATTTATATCGCTCTGTAAATACAGTGAGCTGTTTTGTGTATGTGCTGTGGAATAAAAACTGATCTTGTCTGTCTGTTTTGATGCAGATTCATTGGAGTACTCTCTGTTATAGAGGTATTCAGCGCAGTATAAACCTCCCCAGGGTAATACACACAAATTCAAACCTGTTGTAGATATTATATATTAATGGACAGAAGCTCTAGCATCTCTAACAGTAATACATATTAGGATGAGGGATTGGCTCCCTCCCCTTCAGCCTTTCCACAGCGCTAAGGGTGTTATAAAAATGGTGTCGGTAATGGCGGCATGTCTTCGTTCCAGAGTGGTGCAAATAATACCCTATCTGGACGGCTTCTTCTCAAGGCCGCACCAGCTCGTCTTTCACAACAGCACCTAGCACTTACCATCAAGATCCTGGAGTAGCACTGCTGGTTATTAAAATGATCCACTGCCAGCAGATGACCTTCCTGGGGCTTATCATAGATGCCAGCAAACAAAGTATTCCTCCCGGAAGACAAGACCCGATCATTGCAGGATACAACACGAGTTCTGACCTGCAGCAGACCATCCATCCACCTATGCGTGCGGCTTCTAGGGAAAATTGTGTCGTCCTTCAAGACAATTCCTTACGCTTCATTCCATTCCAGCTGCTTTCATTGGGACCTCTTAACAAAGTGGTCAGGATTCCATCTGCACCAACTGGTCTGGTTGTCACTCGAAGCGAGAGTGTCCTTCAGTGGTGGATGGTCTAGGACCACCTGATGGGAGGCAGGTCTTTTGTCCCATGGTCCTGGATCATAGTGACCACAGACGCCAGCCTGCAGGGGTGGGGGGCTTTGGCCCTTCTTTTACAACTTCAGGGTCTTTGTTCAATGGCAGGGAATTCTCTCGAATCGACCATTCTGGAATTGAAGGCCATGCCAATGGCCCTACAGAGCGCCCAGACCCTCCTTCAGGGTTCCGCAGTCCATCTGCAACATAACAATGCCACAGCAGTGGCTTTTGTCAACAGACAGGGCTGAACTAGATGTGCAGGAGCAATGAGGGTGGTAGCAGAAATCTTGGCCTGGGCGGGACACCACAGTCCCTCAATCTCAGCAGTGTTCATCCCAGGCATTCAGAACTGGGAGGCAGACTATCTGAGTCGACATGCTGGGGGAGTGAGTAGTCACTCCATCCGGAGGTCTTCCAGTTGCTGGTCCTATGGTGGGGTGACCTGGACCTTGGCCTCATGGCGTCGAGGCACAACTGGAGAGTACCCATATTCTGCTCAAAGGCAAGGGACAACCTGGCGATGGCAGTCATGACAATGCCATGAGACTTCCGGTTGCGGTATCTGTGCCCCCCACCCCCACAAAATTCCATGATTCATGCTTTTTTTTTTTTTTTCCTGCTGAACCATTCTGTCTCTATGTTGTTCGCCTGTTTTTTTTTTACCAAATCCAATATAAAATGTTTCTACTAACATACAAGGGCATCAGCAAAACTGCACCAATATGCATCTGCTTACTTGTCTTAAAATATCTCCCAACTCAACACCTCCGTTCTGCATCTCTCATTCATTCTAATCACATCCTCCCATTGTCCATCACAGGATATTTTTTGTACTGCACCCGCTCTGTGGAATTCCCTCACTCACACAATAAGACTTTCCTCAAGTCTTCGAACCTTCAAGTATTCTCTAAAAACCCACCTCTTCAGGCAACCTTATAATATTCCTCAACCACCCTCTTAATCTCTCTAGGTTACCCTATTGCAACCAAGACAGCAACCCTCTGACCCCCTCACCAACACGGTTGTGTGGCTGGATCATACAGCCCACTACTTTTTAACTTTGCAATCTGGTTGGACCAATATGTAATATGTGGCACTTATCCTCCTGTATCAAACTCCCATTGTCCCATAAATTGTAAGTTTGTGAGCAGGGACCTCTTACCTCTCTGTCTGTATGTATTACACAGTATTATTTTATTATTGTGTTTGTTCCGTAATGTAAAGCGCTACGGAATATGCTGGTGCTATAGAAATAAACGTTGAGGGGGAGTGAGAACAATCATTCAGCTCTCTCCCCCACCCATGTCCAGATTACTCAGTTCCCTTTGATGTCCAAGTCACTTGATTGTTCTCCCCCCCATTACTCTGTTCCCTCTCCCCCCCCCCCATCACTCTGTTCTCTCTCCCCCCCCATCACTCTGTTCTCTCTCCCCCCCATCACTCTGTTCTCTCTCCCACCCCCCCCCATCACTCTGTTCTCTCTCCCACCCCCCCATCACTCTGTTCTCTCTCCCACCCCCCCCATCACTCTGTTCTCTCTCCCACCCCCCCATCACTCTGTTCTCTCTCCCACCCCCCCCCATCACTCTGTTCTCTCTCCCACCCCCCCATCACTCTGTTCTCTCTCCCACCCCCCCATCACTCTGTTCTCTCTCCCCCCCCATCACTCTGTTCTCTCTCCCCCCCCCCCATCACTCTGTTCTCTCTCCCCCCCCCCCATCACTCTGTTCTCTCTCTCCCCCCCATCACTCTGTTCTCTCTCTCCCCCCCATCACTCTGTTCTCTCTCTCCCCCCCCATCACTCTGTTCTCTCTCTCCCCCCCCATCACTCTGTTCTCTCTCTCCCCCATCACTCTGTTCTCTCTCCCACCCCCCCATCACTCTGTTCTCTCTCCCACCCCCCCCCCATCACTCTGTTCTCTCTAATCACTCACCCCCCCATCACTCTGTTCTCTCTAATCACTCACCCCCCCATCACTCTGTTCTCTCTAATCACTCACCCCCCCATCACTCTGTTCTCTCTCCCACCCCCCCATCACTCTGTTCTCTCTCCCACCCCCCCATCACTCTGTTCTCTCTCCTCCCCATCACTCTGTTCTCTCTCCTCCCCATCACTCTGTTCTCTCTCCTCCCCATCACTCTGTTCTCTCTCTCCCCCCCATCACTCTGTTCTCTCTCTCCCCCCATCACTCTGTTCTCTCTCTCCCCCATCACTCTGTTCTCTCTCCCCCCCATCACTCTGTTCCCTCTCCCCCCCATCACTCTGTTCTCTCTCTCCCCCCCATCACTCTGTTCTCTCTCTCCCCCCCATCACTCTGTTCTCTCTCCCCCCCCATCACTCTGTTCTCTCTCCCCCCCCATCACTCTGTTCTCTCTCCCCCCCCCATCACTCTGTTCTCTCTCCCCCCCCATCACTCTGTTCTCTCTCCCCCCCCCCCATCACTCTGTTCTCTCTCCCCCCCCATCACTCTGTTCTCTCTCCCCCCCCCATCACTCTGTTCTCTCTCCCCCCCCATCACTCTGTTCTCTCTCCCCCCCCCCCATCACTCTGTTCTCTCTCCCCCCCCATCACTCTGTTCTCTCTCCCCCCCCATCACTCTGTTCTCTCTCCCCCCCCATCACTCTATTCTCTCTCCCACCCCCCCATCACACTGTTCTCTCTCCCACCCCCCCATCACTCTGTTCTCTCTCCCACCCCCCCATCACTCTGTTCTCTCTCCCACCCCCCCATCACTCTGTTCTCTCTCCCACCCCCCCATCACTCTGTTCTCTCTCCCACCCCCCCATCACTCTGTTCTCTCTCCCACCCCCCCCATCACTCTGTTCTCTCTCCCACCCCCCCATCACTCTGTTCTCTCTCCCACCCCCCCATCACTCTGTTCTCTCTCCCACCCCCCCATCACTCTGTTCTCTCTCTCCCCCCCATCATCACTCTGTTCTCTCTCTCCCCCCCATCATCACTCTGTTCTCTCTCTCCCCCCCATCATCACTCTGTTCTCTCTCTCCCCCCCATCATCACTCTGTTCTCTCTCTCCCCCCCATCATCACTCTGTTCTCTCTCTCCCCCCCATCATCACTCTGTTCTCTCCCCCCCCCCTTCCCCCATCACTCTGTTCTCTCCCCCCCCCCTCCCCCCCATCACTCTGTTCTCTCCCCCCCCCCTCCCCCCCATCACTCTGTTCTCTCCCCCCCCCTCCCCCCCATCACTCTGTTCTCTCCCCCCCCCCCCCTCCCCCCCATCACTCTGTTCTCTCCCCCCCCCCCCTCCCCCCCATCACTCTGTTCTCTGTGTTTGTTACAAGACTTCACACATTTTGTTTAATTTGATACATTTTATTACTTGACAGTTTGTGTTGTGGTGAAGTTGCCCCCTCCCTGTTGCTTTGGTGCAGAAGTAGAGAGAGGAAGCAGCCGCTGGGAAACCCCTGGGGGGCTGTTTAATCACCCTACAGACAGATTGCCTTGATTACAAGTACCATGAAATTCATTAGCACCTTCAGCTATGACAAGTGGTAGCAGCAGAGAGATGTGGCTCATTACACAGCCAGATGAACGCATCCCCCCCCCCCCCCCCCCTGTATACCCGGCACATCCTGCACTGCGTCTCTATATCCAGATATGTTCCCGATCACTGAATATGAGGGTATCTGTTGTATATATCCTCATTCTTCTACAGGACATTCTCTGTACAGATAACATAAATATAGTGTGTACTTAACCCTTGTCATTCACGCACGATGGAAGCAGCCGTTCACTAGTATGTGACTGATCACTTCACAGGGCTTCGTACATATTGGTTAGACATCAAGGGCCTGATTCATGTGTAGATGCAACTTGCATTTTAAATAAAGTGCTCTGACCTTGAGCGTAGTTCTGATAGTATTCATATCCAAACGTATCTCACAATACTTTTCCAGTTGAATCTGGGTGTAAGTATGCTCTGCTGTTATGGTACTTGCCTTATGTAGATGCACATAACAACAGACTGCAGTATACACACCAGCGTCTGTTCCATAAAAGATCATATCAAAACACACAAAAACAATTAAATTATAAAATAAATGAAAAACTGGACAGTATAATCATCAGTAAAAATATGGATTTTAAAATGCTAGCTCACCACACCATCCCTGCAGTGACAGACCCCTCTGCATCCTGCCCAGGGTGGGGATCACTAACTGTGGGGTTTCTGGGACACGACTAGTTTAAGGCTTCTACTGGTTTCTTTGTCGTGTTTTATTTTTCACCCCATTGAATTCTGTTATTGTTCCCAAACACATCTACACCCTCAATTTTCCTTGTCCAAGCACTGGAAACTTCAAGAAATATCTCATATGTGTGAAGTTCAGGTCTAAGTTACTTCCCTAACTCTTGTACCAGATTGTGTCCACCTGAAAATCCCTTTCTCCAGTTCTCTCCCAACTCGCTGTCTCTCTTAATCCAAGTAAAAGTAGACCTCAAAAGCCTGCCCCTTACAATTCCCATCACATGACGTGGTTTGACCTCATTGGTCTTCACAGACATACAGTTGTTTAGAATACAGGGAACATATTCCTGGATGGTAGTAAACATGTAGATCACCTCCCCATGTATACAGTTCCTGGTGTCCACCATGGAGCTCACATTGGACTTCACACTGTCAGCAAACCTTGCTGCTTCTTCCTTACAAACATCATCCCTTCCCTATATAGCCCTGAGAATGTTTCATATCTTCACCTAACGTCGTCTGCAAGTTCTGCAGACTTAGGAAGAGGTTCCGTTTAGTGACCGCTAAGCCTGGCTGCTGTGATTCTCACTTTTTCTATTTAGCTGAGAACAATCTACTTCAGAGATAAATCATATCGGGCCTTGTTCACCCCGAAATGTAAATGCAGATTTTGTGTGTATAATTTGCTAATTTTATCTGCTTATACCCTGAACCAGACGATACGCAGCCACATACATTTCATATTCGTACGCCAAGGTCACTTACTACAGCTTACGATTTCTGGCAGGGAAGGGGTGTTCGCCCGTAGTCTGTGTACAGTCAGGACGTGCCAAACTCAAGCGCACGCAGCCATGTCCGAATCCAGCTTTGGGCATCTCAAAGTAATTGTTTTTCTGCTCTAGCTTTTGCTCCATCTCCGGGACTAGTCTAAGTCCTGATCAATAGTAATGACCGTCTGGTATGTAGCTGTAACGTGTGGGAGCAACTGTAAAAATGTATTTTATGTTCAGTAGACATTATGGGGCATATTCACTTGTTAGTATTCCGCGCTGCGGAAAAACTAGTACAGTTAATACGGTGATATGTAGCTGGATTTCAGGGAGCTGCGAGCTGAAATCCAGCGAGTAAATTACTGTATTAACTGTTTTTCCGCGCACGATTACCGTAATAACGTTAATTGTGCGCGGACGGCGAGATTTTCGGCGTTTCCGCCGAGAATTGAATATGCCCCTAACAACAAGTAACGGGTGACATTTAATGGAGTAGTGGTTTTTTTCTGTGCTTTTTTTTTGCAAACTTATATTCCACAAAGGTATTGGACGTATCCTGCAGCGTCTTGTGTACTAGAGATAAGCGGACTTACACCCAAATTCATCAGCGCACGTATATTCAGATCCGCTCCTTGTTTAGTCTAGTCATGTGCATGCCTGAATTTTAAAACAAATGCATGTTGCGTTCAGTATGCGTGTCTGGATGAGTCAGGCCCCTCTTCTCTATCTCCTAATGTCTAGACCTCAGCCCTCCTCACTTGTGGTAGCTGTCAGATCTCCTAGTTGTTGAGAGCTTCCACGGTCTCTGGGTTCAAACCCCACATTAGAAAACAAGAAGCTGCTTCTATAGGTCTCCTTTGCTATATATGGTGTAAGTTCTATGAGAGAGGGAATCTCACCAGTAGTGTTCACCACTTACTGTCTCTTTCTTTCAACACCCCTAATAATTGTCTTTATAGTTTTTCAACCAATCTTTATAGTCTTTTTTTTACCTATGGATAACAAACATGCAGATACTGAACATACATTATATATTCTTGTGTTGGGAAAGATGCAGGTTAAATGTACAGTTCATTGGATCTTGTACAAAACAGAGATGCCTGTAGCAGATGAAAATACGATTCTCAGCATTACTGGAAGAATTTGTGTGACCTAATTTCAGCGATTGTTATACATTATCCTCAGACTTTTCCCTACATCACTTGTGGAATTGGTACTTCTCAAGATATGTTTGTCAACCATTGCACAACATCAAGATTGTACAGCCACGAACATCATCTATCTACTCCACCCATCGCAGTGGTCTTATGTGTCGCCAAGCTCAGTCCATCACACTTCAGTGCATTCTGCCACACTGTTCCAGGACAGGGCACAAGAGTTAATGATTTGTACTTTAATTATATGTCACTCATCAAAGCAAATTGTCCACCATGTGGACAGTCAGAGTCCGTCTTTTAGTTCCGGTTCTTGTATTCTTTCACCTGTAACCATTAGAGAATTTTTAACCAACTTCTATTCCATCATGACCCTTTTACCCATCTATGGTCGGGCCCCATCCACCTGTTGTGTCCTGACGGTGAAACGGTTGACGTGCACTGGGATGGGCACCACAATTTTCGGATTTCGGACAGGCTCACCAGCGCGGGCCTGCTGATATTCCCCGCTTTGATGCGTTTCCATTTGGCTCTGCGGTTCTGGAACCAAATTTTCACTTGTACTTCGCTGAGTTTAAGAGTGTGGGCTATTTGAGACCTCTCTGTAAGAGACAGGTACTTCTTACAGTGAAATTCTTTCTCAAGCTCCAGTAGCTGCTCACTCGTGAATGCTGTCCTGCGTCTACGACTTTTCCCTGGATTACCTGCTCCAGTTCTCGCTTGGTCCTGAACGCCATTTTTTCCCTTAACCCTGGCCCCTTGTCGGGCTATGGCCATGATCCAGAAGATTATCATCACAACTATCCTCCGAGCTGTTGTCTTCATCATGGTCACTACAGCCAGATCGGAGGTTTTCCCTTCCATCTTCTCCTCGTCTGAACTGTACAACTTGCCATCTCCTGGAGGAACATTGGAGGAACAAGCAGCACAAAAATCAAATTAGAAGTATGTTCAGATCAATCCATATAAGGCAGTGCATCTACAGTATAGAGGAACACCATCTACTTGTTGTTATATCTACCATTGTCTAGAGAGGAAGACCTATGCAGTTGTCTCAATAACACTACTAAGTTAGATCTTGGTTATAAGAATGGAAGAAGTTGTGCAGTAGAGAGAAGTGTGGTAATGGATAATGGAGCATTGTAACACTGTATAGGAAGTGAAATGCTACTGTATAGGTTATAATGTGGTAATACATAGGTGGTATGAGATCACTTATAAATAACTTATTTTATAAATGTATTTTAATTAGTGGCACGGTGCGTCGCTGTATATCATTGCAAATGTACCAATTTTTTTCTATTGGAAATGTATTGGTTTCTGAGGCAGTATGCTAATTAGGCCTTTTCATCTGTGAATATACAGTATGGTGTCGTTACCTTTCTATCCTGTGGATTCTGTCCTGTTAAAAAGATAGGGGATTATGTGAATAATGTAACAATAAGTAATTTGGAAACTCACATATTAATGTAAGTTTTCCAAGTTTAAATTGTGTTAAATACAAGTTTACAGATGCATCAATATGCAATATATTCTCTAATATCTAAGACTTTGTGGTGCCAGCTAGGATCATGTAGTTCGGTTAGCCCCTGCCAACATGTGTCTAAGAAACAGCATATAAAGAGCTGTATTTTGTCGTTTAACTGTAGTATACCATCTCTACTTCTGTATGATCAGTAGTACCTACACCTAGGTGTAAAGGTCTTTTTAAGGTCCCGTGAGCAATAAACATCACTGCTGTATCCAGTGATCTGCAGTGAAGAGCTTACACTCTAATCCGTTCCCCAGCTGTCCTGTGTTGAACCCGACATCTCTGTGTCAACGCTCTGCCCACTACTCAACAGTCCTGATTTATATTAAGGGGTCAGGAGGTACCAGCCAGCCCTCAGCAAGGAGTGAGTGTCTGGTGCCAGGTGACACCATTAGGAGTGGTCAGTGAGTGTGGTGCCAGGTGACACCGGTAGGAGTGGTCAGTAACAGTCAGTGAGTGTCTGGTGACAGGTGACACTGGTAGGAGTGGTCAGTGAGTGTGGTGCCAGGTGACACTGGTAGGAGTGGTCAGTAACAGTCAGTGTCTGGTGACAGTGTTGGCGATGCGCATGTGCAGCTAGTGTTGGCAATGCGCATGTGCAGTTAATGATTTGCCTTGTGAGGGATCCAGTGAAACAGGATATTTTACGCTTGCATTTTGGCTCTTTACCGCTTGTTAAATAAACCCCCTACAATGAACCGCAAACAAATTGGACCCAAATCACGTGCGTAGTGGCGACAAGTTTTCAATGGACACAGTTCATTTGAATTTCAAATTCGCTGAAACATGTGATACGTATGTGACGTTTGGTCCCATCTCTGGGGTAACAGTGTTGAATCCGGCAGGGCAGGGAGATTTAGGGACATCGCCCCAGTGTCTCCACCTGGTATGAGCTTGTGTGTTGCCTGCTGGGTGTACATCCAGGTGTCAATCTATAATGCACACCAGGTACAATACAGAAAACTGATACTAATCAAACACTTGGGGAATTACAGTAACAAACAACAGCTGTGCAATATCTGCATTTATAAACCATTAAAGCCTGTTCCATTACAAATAACTGTGCCTAGGTACATCATCATGTGAGCCAACGGGCGACATTGAGCAGCACAGGAGGGCTTAATAGACCAGGGGGTAAATGTATCAAGCTGAGAGTTTTCCAGCGGGTTTGAAAAACCAATCAGATTCTAGCTGTCATTTATTTAGTACATTCTACAAAATGACAGCTAGAATCTGATTGGTTGCTATAGGCAACATCTCCACTTTTCAAACCCGCCGGCAAACTCTCAGCTTGATACATTTACCCCCAGGTCTAATTGTGGAAAAGTATTAGACGTGGGTAGTACAGGATAATGTCAGCACTATCCAGAAGATCAGAGAATCCTATGCCGGTTTTCTGGGCATAGTAAAGTCCTGTGGTGACTATTGCTGGGATTGTGCAGAGCAGAGAGATTCTAATGAATGAGGGCACGAAAATACACAATATGACCAGTGTGTGAACAGGGACAGCTGCATGGGGCTATATTGCTGCTAATGGGGTTCTCCAGAGAGATTGGGAGGAGTTCACTTATAAGGTTACTCAAGTGCCTAATATTGTTATATGCCGCTAATAGGAAGAAAATATAAAACTTTGTTTTCTACACAAAACAACTTATTTATTCATTATACTGATTTCTTTAATACTGCTATTTATACAAATGTAAAACATGTTTTTTTAAATATTAAATGAAAAAAATATATTACAAATTACAATTGGGAGATAGTATAAGACAGTTATGGGGTGTAGCCCCTCCCCCGTCCTGCTTTTGTCGGGAGCCGCCGCGGGCACCGCCGCGACTATCCTCTCTGTACTGATGTCCCCGGCCGTCGCATGACGAACGGGGAGTCATTTCCGGTTACTCTGGCCCAACCGTTGCCAAGGCAACGACCGGACGCCGAGGGCGTTAAGCGCTGCGCTCCGGCAAGTGCTGCAGCCAGGCGCATGCGCTAAATACAGCCTGTGGGCTGATTAATAAAGCAATCAATTAAGCAGCCAGGGCCTGAGGTTTGTTACAGGGCTAAGCCCTGATTGACTACTTTTGGTATATAAGCAAGAGAGGACTTAGCCTCCCTGCCGGTTATAGCGTCCTAGTGTGTTACTTGTGCTGACCTGCTCTGATATTCTGCTGGATTCCTGTTTTGACCCTTTTGCCTGTTTACTGGATTTTGCCTTATTACCTGTGACCCAGACCCTTTGGCCTGAACCTTGAATTCTGCTGATTTGCTCGTGACCCCGACCCTTGGCATGTTTTCTGACTATTCTACCTTGCAAGTGACCCCTGACCTTGGCTTTCATCTGACCATCCTTTACCATCTGTACTGTCTCCAGGCCTGCGCTGCGGTTAGTATAACGAACCTATACTACATTGGAGTTCAGTCCTGGGGGCATCCGAGTACCTGTGAACACATCTAGCTCTACGGAAAAAGTGGCTGCTATAGGCTAAGACCTCCGCCAGTCCGTTCTGCAGGTTCGTTATCTGACCACTAGCAGCCTAACATTATAACCAGCCAGTGAATTCTGGGGAGGATTCTTCATGAAAAGTAACGGGACGAACCCCTCTACAGCTCATGTCTTTGCAGGAGAGATCCAAACACTGTCCCAGATGGTCCAAGGACTTTCGCACCGGCTATCTGCTCAAGAGGAAGCCACAAGTTCTTCGCAAGCCCAACAGGGTTCCTCGGCATCCGTTCCGGAACCTAAGTTTAATCTGCCTGACCGTTTCTCCGGGGAAAGGTCACTGTTCCACAATTTCAAGGAAAGCTGTAAACTTTATTTTCATCTGAGACCTCGCTCTTCTGGGTCAGAACAGCAACGGGTCGGTATTATTATATCCCTCCTCCAAGGTGATCCCCAGTTCTGGGCATTTAACCTTCCTCCGACAAGCCCATCACTACTCTCTGTTGATGCGTTCTTTAATGCTTTAGGCCTATTGTATGATGATGCTGATAGGGTGGCTTCAGCCGAGGCTCACCTCCAGGCTCTAAAACAGGGCCGGCGCTGTGCTAAAGACTTCTGTGCCGAATTCAGGTGCTGGTCCACCGTCAGCGAATGGAATGATCCTGCGTTACGCAGCCAACTCTCTCAGAACAGATCAAGGATGCATTGGTTCAGTATCCTTCGCCAACGTCGTTGGAAGACCTCATGCAACTCGCCATTAAAATCGATAGGCGAATCAGGGCGAGGAAGGCGTAGAGAGAGATGCCGTCTGGTCTACCGCCAGTACTTCTGCACCATTGGATCCAGAAGAACCTATGCAATTAGGAGCGTACCGCCTCTCAGCAGAGGAATAGGCCAGAAGACGGACTCATGGCTTGTGTCTCTACTGTTGTATCAAGGGACATTTTTCTCGTTCCTGCCCTGCCAAGTCGGGAAAAGATTTGTCCTAGGAGATAGAGAGGGGGTTCACCTAGGTCTTCAGATCATCTCCTCTAAAAATGCTTTTTTTATTCCCGCCCACATCACCTGTGGGGCTCATTCTGTTAACATTTCAACTTTTGTTGATAGCGGTGCTGTTGGGAACTTTCTTGATATGGAATTCGTTAAGTCTTCTGGAATTCCCCTCTGCAGTATCAAGACAGTTATCACTGTTTGTGGTCTAGATGGAGAATCTCTTCCAGGTGGCAATGTCCTGTATGAAACCCCACCATTACATCTAACTGTGGGAACCCTCCATTCAGAATTCCTGACCTTCTACGTGATTAACTGTTCATCTGTACCAGTAATCTTAGGACATCCCTGGCTGCAACTTCATAACCCGGTAATTGATTGGACACAAGGGGAGATTACCCAGTGGAGGTCTCCTTGTTCGCAGACTTGTTTGAAGTTGACTCTCCGGATGTTGCAGCCTGTTTCACCGCTACTACCTCTTCAATACCAAGAATTCTGGGACGTTTTCTCTAAGAAAGCAGCCGACACCTTGCCTCCTCATAGGGAATACGATTGTGCCATTGAATTAATTCCGGGCGCTAAATTACCTAAGGGGAGGCTATAGTCCCTCTCCAGTCCTGAAACCCAAGCCATGCAGGATTATGTCAAAGAAAACCTTCAGAAAGGCTTCATTAGGCCTTCAAAATCCCCAGTGGGAGCTGGTTGCTTCTTTGTTTCCAAGAAGGATGTTGGACTCCATCCCTGCATAGACTATAGAGGCCTTAATAAGATCACTGTTTAAAAATACGTACCTACTTCTCATCTCGGTCCTGTTTGACCAACTCAGAGGTGCTACCATCTTTACCAAAATCGACCATCGCGGGGCATACAATCTCATCCGCATCAGAAAAGGAGATGAGTGGAAGACTGCCTTCAATACTCAATCTGGCCACTATGAGTATCTAATTATGCCATTCGGTCTCTGTAACACACCAGCAGTTTTCCAGGATCTTATTAATGATGTTCTTCGGGAGTTCTTGGGTCAGTTTGTGGTGGTATACTTGGATGACATTCTAATATATTTGCAGTACAGGTCGCAACATTGACTCCACGTTCAACAAGTACTCTGTAAATTACGCGATCATTACTTGTTCGCCAAGCTGGAGAAATGCGAGTTTGAAGTCTAAAGTTTATCGTTCCCTGGGTATATCATATCTTTGTCTGACTTTTCTATGGACCCCAAGAAAGTACAAGCTATCCTTGACTTGGTGCAACCTGTTAATCTAAAGGCTGTACAAAGGTTCCTGGGCTTTGCTAATTGTTACTGAAGATTTATTCAAAGTTTCAATGATTTGGTAGCCCCCATTGTTGCCCTCACTAGAAAAGGGGCAGATTCAGGCAACTGGTCTCCGGAAGCTATCAGTTCCTTTGAGGCTTTGAAACAGGCATTCATCTCCGCTCCTGTCTTAAGGCATCCTAATCCTGACTTGCCTTTTGTTCTAGAAGTTGATGCCTCTGACGTTGGTGCAGGTGCTGTACTCTCTCAAAGGGATCTTGTTAACCAGCGATTGTTCCCTTGTGCATTCTTCTCTCTGAAATTCTTTTCTGTAGAGGCCAACTATGATGTTGGTAATCGAGAACTCTTGGCCATCAAATGGCCTTTTGAAGAATGGCGTCATTGGCTAGAAGGAGCAATCCATGTTATCTTAGTTATTACCGATCATAAGAATCTGCAATATATTGAAACAGCAAAGCGACTGTATCCAAGACAAGCTCGTTGGTCAGTGTTCTTTACCCGCTTTCGCTTTATCACTTACAGACCAGGATCTAAGAACACTAAAGCTGATGCGTTGTCCAGAAGCTTTGCTGCTCATCATTCATCAGTTACTAAACCACTACCTATTTTACCACCTTCACTTATTCATGCCGGTCTAGCTCAGGACTTAGGGGTAACCCTCCTCAGATTCCAGATATTGGAACCTTTGGAGACCCCTGCTAACCGCTTATTTGTACCAGTTCATCTCCGGAAGGCTGTCCTCTCTGAGGCCCACGACCACAAAACCGCTGGACATCCGGGTATCAGTAGGACCACAGAAAATCTCTCACGCTCTGTGGGGTAGCCCACCATGTCTTTGGATGTTCGAGATTTTGTTTTGTCATGTGAGATTTGCGCTAAGAACAAGACCCCGAAGAGTCGTCCGTCCGGCCAGGTTATGCCTTTGTCTGTCCCTACTAGACTGTGGACTCGCTTGTCGATGGACTTTATTGTGGAACTCCCTTCTTCAGCAGGCCACATTTGGGTAGTGATCGACCGCTTCAGTAAAATGGCCCATTTCATACCTCTAACCAGACTCCCTAGTGCACAGACCTTGGCCTCACTTTTTGTTCAACACATCTTTCGACTCCATGGTCTACGGTTGGATATTGTCTCTGGGCTGATTGCTTTATTAATCAATTAAGCAGCCAGGGCCTGAGGTTTGTTACAGGGCTAAGCCCTGATTGGCTACTTTTGGTATAGAAGGCAGGGAGGGCTTAGCCTGCCTGCCGGTTATAGTGTCCTAGTGTGTTACTTGCTCTGATATTCTGCTGGATTCCTGTTTTGACCCTTTTGCCTGTTTACTGGATTTTGCTTTATTGCCTGTGACCCTGACCTTTTGGCCTGAACCTTGGATTCTGCTGATTTGCTCATGACTGCGACCCTTGGCGTGTTTTCTGACTATTCTACCTTGCAAGTGACCCCTGACCTTGGCTTTCGTCTGACCATCCCTTACCATCAGTACTGTCTCCAGGCCTGCGCTGCGCTTAGTATAACAAACCTACACTACATTGGAGTTCAGTCCTGGGGGCATCGGAGTACCTGTGTGCGTGTCTAGCTCTACGGGAAAGGCGGCTGCTATAGGCGAAGACCTCCGCCAGTCCGTTCTGCAGGTTCGTTATCTGACCACTAGCAGCCTAACAGCTCTATTGTCAGTTTTGTTTGTTATTGAGTGTAACAAGTGTATTAAATGCTGCTACTATGTAATTACAGATAGGTGTCTTTCATTAAATAGATGTATAGTCTTAACTTATTACTGAGATTAAAGGTGATGTCCAGCCCTTGTGAATTTCAGTGGGTCGCCCAGCAGCTGTGGTCTGCACCCACAGGTGGGAAGTAGTTATATTCTATTATAAATTATTTATTTACGATGTAAAAACTTAATTGGTAAAAAAATATTTTTTTTCTCTGATTTTTCAGGAATTAATTTTACTCTTCATGTTAAACTGATTCCGAAAAATACATAAAAGACAACAACTACATAACTTGTATTGTATAAGGGTGGAGACAGCGTTATTGTCACGAGCCGCGGCGGTACTCACAGCCGCCGCGGCTCGCTTCCTGTCTGCCCCAGCGCCCCGGCCGTCACCATGACGACTGGGACGTCACTTCCCTCAAACTCCCGACCGTTGCCAAGGCAACGGCCGGACGCTACTCCAGCGCGGCAGCCCGGCGCGCACGCGCTTACTGTGATTATTAGATTCAGCTTGTAGGACTGAATTAGCAGGCAATTAGCCTGCAGGTGTGCACTGTCCAGGGGCAAGCTCTGATTGGTCCATCTAGGTATTTAAGGCAATGAGGTCTGCTGCCTCACTGCCGGTTATAGCTTCTGTGCTCCAGTCTGCTGACCTGCTTGTTCCTGTATTCTGATACTGCTTCTGATTTCCCGTGTATGACCCTTGGCTTTGAATTGGACTTCGCTTGTGTTTCCTGTGACCCTGATCTCTGGCCTGTTTACCGATTCTGCTATCCGCCTGTGACCCCTGACCTCAGCTTGTTTACCTATACTGTTGTCTGCTGCCGGCCCTTGACCTCTGCGTGGACCTCACTCCGCTTGCCTGGGTTCTCCCCAGCCGGTACACACTTTACGACCCTCTGTCAGTCTGCGGCCCAGTCTGTCCCCACCATCAGGGGCTCCAGTGAACACTTGATTGGCAGAGTAGATTCCGGGTTGTGTTGTGCCGGCTGGAGGGGTTCCTAACATTATAACCGGCCCACACACTGAGACGAGGTTGCGATGGATGAAAGCGGATCCACACCGTCTCCGGCACAAGCCTTAGCAGGCCATGTTGAGTCCCTGTACCAGATGATCCAGGGATTGGCTGAGCGGTTATCCGTTCAAGAGGAAGCCGCGAAAACTTCACAACCCACTCCGAGTTCCACCTGTGAACCTAAGGTGAATTTACCGGATCGGTTTACTGGAAATAGATCCCTGTTTCGGAATTTCAGGGAAAGCTGCAAGCTCTATTTCCGGTTAAGACCCCGCTCCTCTGGTACAGAGCAACAAAGAGTCGGGATTATCATTTCCCTCCTACAAGGTGACCCCCAGTCCTGGGCTTTTTCCTTTCCACAGACCAGTCCTGCCATGCAGTCCATAGACGCTTTCTTTGAGGCATTAGGTCTACTATATGATGACCCGGATCGAATGGCCTCTGCAGAAGCTCATCTACGGGCCTTGAAACAAGGCCGGCGGTCAGCAGAGGAATATTGCGCTGAATTCCGTAGATGGTCACCTGATAGTGGATGGAATGACCCTGCCTTACGTGGCCAGTTCCGTCTCGGCCTGTCGGAACAGATTAAAGACTCTCTGGTGCAATACCCATCTCCTACCTCTCTGGAGGATCTGATGCACCTCTCCATTAAAATCGATAGGAGATTTAAAGAGCGGAAAACCGAGAAGGAGGCATCTTCACCTCCATCCGCCTTCATTCCTGTTTCCACGGATGGTGAGGAACCCATGCAATTAGGAGCGTATCGTCTCTCCCCTGAGGAAAGAGACAGGAGACGATCACGGGGCTTATGTCTCTATTGCGGCACTAAAGGCCACTTCTCCCGTTCTTGCCCAAATAAATCGGGAAAAGAGCATGCCTAGGGAACGAGGGGAGAGTTCACCTAGGTCTGCAGATTGTTTCCCCGAAAAATGCTGTTTTGATTCCTGCACAGCTCACCTTCTGTGCCCGTTCTGTGAAACGATCGGCCTTCATCGACCGTGGAGCTGCTGGCAACTTCCTTGACATCGAGTTTGCTCGTTCTGCTGGGATTCCGCGGATTAAACTCCAATCTGCCATTACGGTATGTGGTTTAGATGGTAGTCCGTTGCCAGGCGGCAAGATTACATGGGAGACCCCACCGCTACAGTTGAACATTGGCGCTCTCCATTCGGAATCCATAGTCTTCCGTCTTATCGAATGTCCATCAGTTCCTTTAATTCTGTGCCACCCCTGGCTATCCCGTCATAAACCCGTCATGGATTGGGTAAAAGGAGAAATTGTCCAGTGGAGCCCTCATTGTACACAGTCTTGCTTGACACTACCTCTGCATATGGTTCAGTCTACTCCAGAGCAGCTCCCCTCACAGTATCATGACTACCGGGATGTTTTCTCTAAAAATGCTGCTGACACTATCACCGCACCGGGACTTCAACTGTGCAATTGAGCTCATTCCGGGCTCTAAATTACCTAAGGGACGCTTGTACTCTCTCTCCGGTCCTGAGACCAAATCCATGCAAGAGTATATTGATGAAAACTTGGAGAAAGGCTTCATCAGGCCATCCAAGTCCCCAGTAGGAGCAGGGTGCTTCTTTGTGTCCAAGAAGGACGGCGGACTCAGACCCTGTATCGATTATCGAGGGCTGAACCTTATTACGGTTAAGAACACCTATCCCCTTCCCCTCATCTCCGTACTTTTTGATCAACTGAGAGGGGCAACAGTCTTCACAAAAATTGATCTTCGTGGTGCCTATAATCTCATACGTATTAGAGCTGGTGATGAGTGGAAGGCGGCATTCAACACGCTCTTGGGCCACTACGAATATCTGGTCATGCCGTTTGGCCTTAGTAATGCTCCTGCTGTATTCCAGGATTTGATTAATGAGGTGTTACATGAGTTCCTGGGCCACTTTGTTGTTGTCTACTTAGATGACATTCTCATATATTCCAAATCATTGTCTGTGCACCAGGGTCATGTCAGACAAGTCTTACAGAAATTACGGGAACATCACCTCTACGTTAAACTCGAGAAATGCGAGTTCCAGGTTCAGAAGGTATCCTTCTTGGGCTATATAATCTCCTCAGAAGGTTTCTCCATGGACCCAACCAAGGTCCAGGCAATCCTGGATTGGGTACAACTCAATAACCTCAAGGCGGTCCAGAGATTCCTGGGATTCGCCAATTATTACAGGAGATTTATTGGCGGTTTCGCTGACATTGTGGCTCCTATCGTCACCTTGACCCGCAAAGGAGGTGATCCAGCTGTTTGGTCACAACAGGCAATAACTGCATTCAAAACCCTGAAGAAAGCTTTTGTGTCCACTCAAGTCCTCAGACACCCGGACCCTAAGGTACCGTTTATTCTTGAGGTAGATGCCTCTGACGTCGGTGCTGGAGCCATCTTGTCACAAAAAGATCCTCAGACCCACCGCTTGCATCCATGTGCCTTTTTTTCCCGTCAGTTCTCCTCAGCGGAAACCAACTATGACGTGGGAAACCGAGAATTGTTGGCAATTAAATGGGCCTTTGAGGAATGGCAACACTGGTTGGAAGGCGCTGCACACCAGATCTCCGTCATAGCGGATCATAAGAATCTGCAGTATATACAGTCAGCCAAGCGTCTGAACCCCCGACAGGCTCGTTGGTCGCTGTTCTTCACTCGGTTTAACTTTATTATCACCTATCGTCCTGGTTCTAAAAATATTCAAGCGGACGCCCTGTCCAGAAGTTTCCTGGCAGATCATGCTCCGGTCACTAGCCCAGAACCTATTGTTCCTGTGTCTATGATCCACGTCGGATTAACTCAAGATTTGAGCTGTACCTTACAAAGGTTCCAGAGGTTGGCTCCTGATAACACTCCGGTAGGATGCTTGTTTATTCCTGTTCATTTAAGAAAGGCAGTCCTTACCGAAGCACACAATAGTCAGTCTGCTGGACATCCGGGAGTTTTCAAGACATTAGAAATCCTTTCACGTCCTGTCTTGTGAAGTCTGTGCCAGGAACAAAGTTCCCAGGACTCGCCCGGTAGGTCAGTTGGTTCCGTTGGCCGCTCCTGCAAAACCTTGGACACATTTGTCCATGGACTTCATTGTCGATTTACCACCTTCTGCGGGACACAATACCATCTGGGTCGTGGTAGACCGCTTCAGCAAAATGGCACATTTCATTCCACTAACCCGTCTTCCCACTGCTCGAGATCTAGCCATTCTCTTCATACAACATATTTTCCGTCTCCATGGACTTCCTTCTGATATCATTTCTGATCGTGGATCAAAATTCATTGCACAATTCTGGAAATCCTTCTGTACCCTACTCGGAATTAAAATCCGTTTGTCATCTGCATACCACCCTCAGTCAAACGGGCAAACGGAAAGGGTTAACCAGGCCTTAGAGCAATTTTTAAGATGCTACACATCGGAATTTCATGATAACTGGTCCTCCTTGTTACCCTGGGCGGAATTTGCTTGTAGTAATTCGTGCCACTCATCCACCAAAACCTCTCTGTTTTTTTGCAATTATGGCTTTCACCCCAGAGCCAACTCCTTATACTCTCTCAAATCTGCTGGTATCCAGGAGATCCGCTCCATTGCCAGGGATCTCAGATTTATCTGGACAAAGGTACACTCATCTTTGAGACAAGCTTCATTTGCTGCGAAAAAAAAATCTGACCGCCACCGTACCATCTGCTCTCTCAAGGTGGGCCAGAAAGTATGGCTCTCTACTAAAAATATCAGGCTCAGACAGCCTTGCAAAAAGTTGGGCCCTAAGTTCATCGGGCCATTCCCCATTATCAAGAAGGTTAATTCCGTAGCATTCAGGTTAAAAATTCCAGTCTCGTTAATTATCCCCAACACTTTTCATTGTTCATTGTTGAAGCCGGTACTGTATCCTAGCCAATCTTCAAGCGTGCCTGGGGGAGATTCAAATAAACCACTAAGATATATGGTTCAAAGGATCCTGGATTCCAAAAAAGTGCTAGGGCAGGTGCACTTCCTAGTGCAGTGGAGGAACCGCGGGTTAGAAGAGCGGTCTTGGGTTCCACGGAGACAACTCCATGCCCCTAAACAATTGAAGGAGTTCTTCAAAAAAATTCCAAGGAAACCTGGATGTCGGGGTTCCTTAACCCCTCCTCAAGCCGCATCGGTACTCACAGCCGCCGCGGCTCGCTTCCTGTCTGCCCCAGCACCCCGGCCGTCACCATGACGACCGGGACATCACTTCCCTCCAACTCCCGACCGTTGGCAAGGCAACGGCCGGACGCTACTCCAGCGCGGCATCCCGGCAGCCAGGCGCGCGCATACTGTGATTATTAGATTCAGCTTGTAGGACTGAATTAGCAGGCAATTAGCCTGCAGATGTGCACTGTCCAGGGGCAAGCTCTGATTGGTCCATCTAGGTATTTAAGGCAATGAGGTCTGCTGCCTCATTGCCGGTTATAGCTTCTGTGCTCCAGTCTGCTGGCCTGCTTGTTCCTGTTCCTGTATTCTGATACTGCTTCTGATTTCCCGTGTATGACCCTTGGCTTTGAATTGGACTTCGCTTGTGTTTCCTGTGACCCTGATCTCTGGCCTGTTTACCGATTCTGCTATCCGCCTGTGACCCCTGACCTCAGCTTGTTTACCGATACTGTTGTCTGCTGCCGGCCCTTGACCTCTGCGTGGACCTCACTCCGCTTGCCTGGGTTCTCCCCAGCCGGTACACACTTCACGACCCTCTGTCAGTCTGCGGCCCAGTCTGTCCCCGCCATCAGGGGCTCCAGTGAACACCTGATTGGCAGAGTAGATTCCGGGTTGTGTTGTGCTGGCTGGAGGGGTTCCTAACATTTATACAACATGGAGAACAAAGAAGGACAATCCTTGAGCCTTCCATTCCTATGCTCTTATAGACTATTCCTACTGAGGACGCTAAGAGATACTAATAGATACTATAAATACGAAGGGATACATAAGAGATACTGAGGATAGTAAGAGATTTGTGTGAGGTCTAATGATAAGAACATAGAACATACAATTTCCTTGTGTGGAACCTGTCGACATCTAGTAATGATTATTCACAGGATTATTGATTCTTGCAATGCTGTGAGTGCAGTTATGGATATTCTTTTAATGGATTCCTAAGCTTATTGTAAGTGATGATGGATCACAATTACTCTGAAGTAAGAGAAGTGATACTAGGAATAATATCAATCATACAAAAAAGAGAAGTGGTACTATGAATTGTCCATACTGTAACCAGCGGAGATAGTAGTTAACAGCAGCAGTCACACAAATCTATGGGTATTGGTACAACTGGCCTCAGCCAGTTCTATTAAACAGAAAAAACAAAGAAAATGTCACCTTGCCGGTTCGGCTCTATCATCATCAACATTTTTTTTTGTATAATGCTAACAGTAATAACACAATACTGGATAATACAGACAGTGAGGTAAGAGGACCCTGCCCGCAAGCTTACAATCTAACTAAACACGCAGGAAGGACCTCGCCTCACTCTTGTGATGGACGTTGTGTCCCAAACACATACAAAACATAGAGGTAATTGCTCAGCATTTGCAGAGTCTCTCGGGAGGCATCCGACCTCCTCCCCAGGTCTGAGAGACTGCATGTCCAGCGTGGCTGCTTTTTTAAACACACACACACACACACAAGTGCAGTTGCAAATCAGCCTACACTTAGGTTGGAGGCCCATAAGACCCGGAATGGGCCTGATGAATGGAGCACGTCCTCTCTCCATTTATAACCCCAGGGACCTTACCATATTTTCCTACAGCTGGGAAACACACTTTGGGAATCTTTTCCCACACACACGCAAACAAATATATCTCTGTCATCCAGCACTTTCCCAGTGCTTCTGTCACAATACTCACAGAATAAGAACAGATACTGTGAATTACATCCAACATACAGTACAAGAGAAGTGGTACTGTGCATTGTCCATACTTACAGAATAAGAACAGATATTGTGTCTTTGTGATTGATGCCACCGACAATTTTTACAACTCCATACTCAGCACCTTCTCCAAAAGAAATTAGAGAATCAATAAAAGGTAGAGCCAAAATACTTTAGACTGATATCTACACAAGACATCCACTATGTGTTACTAACACCCGGAATGTACTGTGGCTTGATAAGAATATTAGGCGTTAAGCATCCAAACACCAATGTTTACTGGAAGGTAACCATGGACCTTGTAGACAAGATATTCACAGCACTCACCATCACCATATTATCAGATCACTGTGAACAACTCCACAAAAGCCATGTAATGCCCCAATCCACCGTCGGCCCAGTTAGGTAACCGCTGTTCTTCACACTATTTCACGCCAAAACTTACATTCACAGATGCACCTATGAACAGCTGTAGTGCACAGTATGTACACCCATTGTAAGCATCCAAGAAGTGGGACCACACTGAAGACCTGCATTAGACAAGGACTCGCCCATCAAATGTCAAGTGACCTAATAAAGACTAAGAGTAGCCGTGTTAACTGGAAGTACAAAGAAGTTCAAAGTCCTCCACAGTAAACGCTTTTGTTTAGACAGAAGAACATTATGAGGGTTGTAGCAACCTCAGTACCAAGAACAGTAAAAAACGTCATGGGCCTTGCCAGCTTATCTGCTGCTACCGGTAGGACAATGCCAAACTCTGACAAAAGCCTGCAAACATGTTAAGGTCTCCAGTCTGTATCCCTAGGATGAAGAACCTGCAGGATACCAAAAAAAGAAAGTAATTTAGGTAATGACAAACTTGCCTGTTGCCAAATTCCGTAAAAGTCACCAATGCAAGAAGGAGCAAAAACCCCAGACAGGCAGCAGGAGAGCGCATAGCTGTCGGGGAGGCATCGGTCAACATACTACTAACTCTAAAACTTACACCCAAGCAGACAAAAGATGAGGACTGTACGCAGAGCAACATGAGTGTGGGCTCTATATTGGCCTTGGCAAGTAATACCATTTTTCTGAACTTCCTCATCATGGACTTAACATTGTCAAAGGATATGTACACCACAGGACATAGGTAAGGGTCATTCTAAAATCCAGAATAGGAAGAAATGAGAAGGGGCCAATATGCAACCAAAAGACACTTCATGTAACAATTTCTAATGAAACAAGAACTGACAAAAATTTCTTCTCCCTTCTAGCAGGACCAACCTGCCCCCAGGAATTACAAAGTTGGAATAAAGGCTCCAACAGCAAAAGAGCCATATGTTTGTTAGAATTTTGTGCGAGCCAAGATGCCATCCTTTGAACCCTTACTGACATTGATGCCCTTAACCTCAGTATTCTCCTGGTGACCCCCTTTTAAAACACTGGTTGGCTAAGTGGGTACCTTTGCTTTATGCACATGCATGTAAAAAGTGTCCCCACACACATGACATATCATTAAAGGACTAAAAGACAGGGACCCCCACAAGGGAAGTCTTCAGGTTGCTGCCCTCAGATATGCCCCTTGATGTATCAAGCTGATAGCCCAGGAAAGTGTTGTAGCGAATCAATAAGCAAAAGACTGTCTGCCATAGAATGCACAATAAACTTGGGCCTTATTCGATGTTTTATGAACAAAGCCTTCAATGCATGCAATGACTCCATTATAGATTCTGTAGTGACAGATAATAGACTCATCAGGACCTGTGATGCCAGCCACTAACGGGGCACTGTATGCCAATGTCGGTGTATTCTGCACACAGGATGATCCAGATGTGGATTGTCTGCGTAGAAGAACTAGTGGAGGCTGAAGGAGTCTAATACTTCACCAAAAGAATTGGTATAGAGATGAAAAATCAGAAGGCAAAGAACAGAGACTTGAGGGACCCCATCATATAGGAGGTAGAGGGGAGGCTGCGCAGGAGAAGCTGGGAAGCTAAGGAAGGGAGGAGCGATCCTTCAACTTAGGTACCAGGATCATTGGTCACTTTAGTAATGGCAGTTTCATATACTAGAGAAAGTGAGAGGATTTAATAAGGTAGTGAGGGAGTTAATATCGCACCATATGCTGGAGCCAGTGAAGGGGTTAATTATGCAATGATTTGGTACAAAGTTCTTAAAGGGGTTAATAAAGAAGCGTACAAAAGTAGCAGTGAGAGGGTAATTAAGAAGCATATAATAGTGGTAGTGAGGGGGTAATAAAGAAACAAAGTCCTAGCCAAAAGCGTTGAGAATGACACAAATATTGGTTTTCACAAAGTTGCTGCTTCAGTGTTTTTAGACCTTTTTGTCAGATGTTACTATGGTATACTGAAGTAACATTACAAGCATTTCATAAGTATCAAATGCTTTTATTGACAATGATTTTAAGTTTATGTAAAGAGTCAATATTTGCAGTGTTGACCCTTCTTTTTGAAGACCTACAAGTCACCCTGGCAGCTGTCAATCAACTTCTGGGCCACATACTGACTGATGGCCGCCCATTCTTGTCTAATCAATGCTTGGAGTTTGTCAGAATTTGTGGTATTTTGTTTGTCCACCGTCTCTTGAGGATTGACCACAAGTTCACACTGGGATTAAGGTCTGGGGAGTTTCCTGGCCATGGACCCAAAATGTTGATGTTTTCATCCCCGAGCCACTTAGTCACCACTTTTGCCTTATGGCAAGGTGCTCCATCATGCTGGAAAATACATTGTTCATAACCAAACTGTTCTTGGATGGTTGGGAGAAGTTGCTCTTGGAGGATGTTTTGGTACCATTCTTTATTCATGGCTGTGTTTTTAGGCAAAATTGTGAGTAAGCCCCATCCCTTGGCTGAGAAGCACCCCACACATGAATGGTCTCAGGATGCTTTACTGCTGGCATGACACAGGACTGATGGTAGCGCTCACCTTTCCATCTCCAGACAAGCGTTTTTCCAGATACCCCAAAGAATCTAAAAGGGGATTCATCAGAGAAAATGACTTTACCCCAGTTCTCCGCAGTCCAATCCCTGTACATTTTGCAGAATATCAGATTGTCCCTGTTTTTCCTGGAGAGAAGTGGCTTCTTTGCTGGCCTTCTTGACACCAGGCCATCCTCCAAAAGTCTTCACCTCACTGTGCATGTAGATGTACTCACACCTGCCTGCTGCCATTCCTGAGCAAGCTCTGCACTGGTGGTGCCCCGATCCCGCAGCTGAATCAACTTTAGGAGACGATCCTGGCGCTTGCTGGACGTTCTTGGGGGCCCTGAAGCCTTCTTCACAACTATTGAACCTCTCTCCTTGAACTTCTTGATGATCCGATAAGTGGTTGATTTAGGTGCAATCTTACTAGCAGCAATATCCTTGCCTATGAAGCCCTTTTGGTGTAAAGCAATGATGACTGCAACTGTTTCCTTGCAGATAACCATGGCTAACAGAGGAAGAACAATGATTTCAAGCACCACCATGCTTTTAAAGCTTCCAGTCTGTTGTTCTACTCAATCAGCATGACAGAGTGATCTCCAGCCTTGTCCTCATCAACACTCTCACCTGTGTTAACTAGGGAATCACTGACCTGATGTCAGCTGGTCCTTTTGTGGCAAGGCTGAAATGCAGTGGAAATGTTGTTTTTGAGATAAAGATCATTGTCATGGCAAAGAGGGACTTTGAAATTAATTTCAATTCATCTGATCACTCTTCATGACATTCTGGAGTATATGCAAATTGTCATTATAAAAACTGAGGCAGCAGTCTTTGTGAAAAATAGAATTTGTGTCATTCTCAAAACTTTTGGCCATGACTGTATAACTGTGGCAGGGTGGTGGGTTCCATGTGAATTTGATCAGATTTGAAACCTGAGAGATGATTTACATAACAGCCTCTCGTTCACATTGGAACCCAACCTCATTGTACAATTTCCATAATTCTGTACATGGTTTACTTTTCATTATTCTTCTAGTCTTTATTTTCTATAGGTTTATAGAAGTGATAGCTGATCCCCTAATGTACATTTTAAGTATAATAGAAGTCAGCTTAGAGTTCTGTGATCATATAAAGATTTCTATACAGGTCATGGATCTCCTGGAGAATTATAGTGGGAGATAGAATTGGCCGCTTTGTACTGCCGGATAGCACCACGTTGTCTGGATGCACACATCGCCAGCCATTACTGTAAGGACGGGATTTCAGCCCCAACATCAGCGCAATGTTTCTCCGTGACCTGTTCCAGTGACACATCGTGCTTAAGAGTATCTCCCCCTTAATATTCTTATGACAACAACTGACATGTCAGCTCCTGTAATACCAAGATGGGAATTCATCATGGGGAAATCTGGTTGCACACGTAGTTTTGTGGTTTTGTCTTGTGGTTCGGAAAATTGGGAGGTATGTCCCGCTCACCCTCCCTTTCCATGAAAAGACCCATTTATTGCTGGAGCTTTTTAAAATGGAATATGCATCCTCAGTAATTCGGAGATGGGGTAACGGAACAATAAGTAAATCATTATTACTTCTTATTTCACAGAATAGGTAAATTCTATAACTGAGGAAAGGTGGAGACGGGATATAGGTGGGGGACAGTGTAATTTATAGTGAGTAAGAACAGAAACTTTAGCATCACTAGTCCATATATATATATATAACTCTTCTCACTCTGGATATTAGGGGTAAGCTGGGTACATACTACAGTGTTTTCAGTCAATTATGGGGCCAATGAAACGATAAACACCAGTTCCCCACAATATCGTATTAGTTAGAGTCGCTCAGCTGCTTGGCAATAAATGATGTTACATTGCAGCGATTAGAGACTATAAGACCTTTGTGTTATTTTCTGGAGGGCTAAGATTGCCCCACAGATGTATGAGGTCCAATCTGCAGTGGTCTCAGATATGTTTCTGATGGCTATCCTGATGGATTTCTTCATCATGAGTTCATAGTTCCCTGAATATCTGGCATAATCCTCTTTTCCTACCTTGGCCCCAACATCTCACGGTAGTGAGGAGAACATATGTAAGGATGCCTTAGTTGAATCCATTCTTTCCCCCACCTGCATAGTCTTTCCTGTGGCTGCAATACAACTTCAAAGCATAATAGACCCATACAAGTGTTGGAACTACGGAGCTGACGGACAATTTCCATAAGAGCAGAGTGGGGGTCTCTGAGCTTGTGCAGGACGAGAAGACCCAGTGGGTTCAGAAGAAGTCCCTGCTCTGCTCGTTTGAGAACTGAACAGGTGCCTGGAGTGACATTGCTGGGCCCTGTGGTCGGTGATGCACTGTCCCCCCCCCCCCCCCCCCACCCTCTGGGTGCCTAGGGGTGACAGAGGCTGAGAAGCAGCTTGATCGCTATACAGGAATGTAGATAAATATATAAAATATATAGTAATACACCAGGCTAGGTTGTGAAACGTTCTATATACAAGGGGTGTGGAATATGGTGATAAAAATAATACATTACACAGCAGCTGTTCCAGCAAAAATGGCCTGGACCAAAAAAAGTTATGTACTAGTCTCCTGTAGTGACTCACCGGACATTCACCTGCACATTGAAACTGCTGATTATTACATACCTGACATTCACCTGCCCACTGAGACTGCTGATTATTACATACCTGGCACTCACCTGCCCCCTGAGACTGCTGATTATTACATACCTGGCACTCACCTGCCCCCTGAGACTGCTGATTATTACATACCTGGCACTCACCTGCCGCATGAGACTGCTGATTATTACATACCTGGCACTCACCTGCCCCCTGAGACTGCTGATTATTACATACCTGACATTCACCTGCCGCATGAGACTGCTGATTATTACATACCTGACATTCACCTGCCCCCTGAGATTGCTGATTATTACATACCTGACATTCACCTGCCCCCTGAGATTGCTGATTATTACATACCTGACATTAACCTGCCCCCTGAGACTGCTGATTCTTACATATCTGGCACTCACCTGCCGCATGAGACTGCTGATTATTACATATCTGGCACTAACCTAACCCCTGAGACTGCTGATTATTACATACCTGACATTCACCTGCCCCCTGAGACTGCTGATTATTACATATCTGGCACTAACCTAACCCCTGAGACTGCTTATTATTATCATCATCATCATCAATTATTTATATACATTACATACCTAACATTCACCTGCCCCCTGAGACATCTGATTATTACAAATTTTGCACTCACCTGTTCCCTGAGACTGCTGATTATTACATACCTGGCACTCACATATCCCCTGATATTGCTGATTATTACATACCTGACATTCACCTGCCCCCTGAAAAAGTTGATTATTACATACTTGGCACTCATCTGCCCCATGAAACTGCTGATCACTACATACCTGACATTCATTTGCCTCCTGAGATTGCTGATTATTACATATCTGGCACTCACTGCCCCATGAAACTGCTGAATATTACATATCTGGCAATCATCTGCCCTCTGAGACTGCTGATTAATACATACCTGACACTCACCTGCCCCATAAGACTGCTGATTATTATATACCTGGCACTCATCTGCCTCATGATACTGCTGATTATTACATACCTGGCACTCACATACCCCCTGATATTCCCATCCCATCCCACCATGACCTCTCTATTGTCGTCAATAACACCACCATCTCCTCTGTCACCCAACTTCGCTGCCTGGGTGTCACCCTCAACTCCTCTCTCGCTTTTGCCCTCCACATTCATTCCCTTGCCCAAGCCTGTTGCTTCCAACTACGCAACATCGCCCGCATCCGTCCTTTTCTCTCTCAGGATGCCACCAAAACTATCATCCACGCACTCATCATCTCCCGCCTCGATTATTGTAACCTCCTCCTCACTGGCCTTCCCCCCTTCTCCCTTCCCCTTCCTCCGCTCTATACTCAATGCCGCTGCAGGACTCATCTTCCTCTCACGCCGCTCCTCCTCTGCCTCCCCTCTCTGCTTTGCCTTACACTGGCTCCCCTTCCCCTACAGAATTATTTTAAAACTCCTCACCACCACTTACAAGGCTCTCTCCCAGTCTACTGCCCCTTATATCTCTAATCTCCTCTCCATTCACACTCCTGCCCGCTCCCTGCGCTCGGCCAACGAATGCCGCCTCTCCTCCACTCTTATCACCTCTTCCCATTCCAGAATCCAAGACTTTTCCAGTGCAGCCCCCCTTCTCTGGAACGACCTCCCTCGCTCCATCTGTCTCTCTCCTACTCTGTGCTCCTTCAAACGTGCACTCAAAACTCACCTCTTCCTCAAAGCCTACCAACCATCTACTTAACCCCCATCTCCTCCCTTTAGCTCGTCCTCCCTTCTCTCCTCTTGCCTCAACTGGCTCCTCTTGTGCCTGGTCTGTTTACCCTCCCTTAGGATGTAAGCTCGTATGAGCAGGGCCCCCTCCCCTCCTGTCTCCATACCTGTTCTTCCGCTCCGTCTTTACTGTATATGACTGGCCGGAGTTTCTGAAGTATTGGTACTTTTTGTTCATTGTTCTGTATGGTTTCACCCTGTATAGTCTACTGTTATTTCTGTGTGCGGCGCTGCGGATACCTTGTGGCGCCTAACAAATAAATGATAATAATAATAATAATAATAATATTGCTGATTATTACATACCTGGCACTCACCAGCCCCCTGAGACTGCTGATTATTACATACCTGACATTCACCTGCCCCCTGAAAAAGTTGATTATTACATACTTGACACTCATCTGCCCCCAGATACTGCTGATCACTACATACCTGACATTCATCTGCCCCCCTGAAAAAGTTGATTATTACATACTTGGCACTCATCTGCCCCCTGAGACTGCTGATTAATAGATACCTGGCACTCACCTACCCCATGAGACTGCTGATTATTATATACCTAACATTCACCTGCCCCCTGAGACGTCTGATTATTACAAATCTTGCACTCACTTGCCCCATGAGACTACTGATTATTCCATACCTGACAATCACCTGCCCCCTGAAAAAGTTGATTATTACATACTTGGCACTCATCTGCCCCATGAATCTGCTGACCACTACAAACCTGACATTCATCTGCCCCCTGAGACTGCTGATTATTACATATCTGGCACTCACCTGCCCCATGAGACTGCTGATTAGTAGATACCTGGTAATCACCTGCCCCCTGAGACTGCTGATTACTAGATACCTGGCACTTCTCCTGCCCCCTGAGACTGCTGATTATTACATACCGTGCACACACCTGCCCCCTGAGACTACTGATTGTCAGATACCTGGCACTCACCTTCCCCTGAAACTTCCGATTATTAGATACCGGATGTTCACCTGTCCACTGAGACAACTGATTATTACATACCTGACACTCTCCTGTCTCATGATACTGCTGATTATTACATACCTAGCACTCACCTGCCCAATGAGACTGCTGATTATTACATGCCTGGCACTCACCTGCCCAATGAGACTGCTGATTATTACATACCTAGCACTCACCGGCCCCCGAGACTGCTGATCACTACATACCTGACATTCATCTACCCCCTGAGACTGGTGATTATTACATACCTGGCACTCACCTGCCCCCTGAGACTGCTGAATATTACATACCTGGCACTCACCTGCCCCCTGAGACTGCTGAATATTATATACGTGGCACTCACCTGCCTCATGAACCTGCTGATTATTACATACCTGGCACTCACTTGCCCTCTGAGATTGTTGATTATTACATACCTGACATTCACCTTCCCCCTGAAAAAGTTGAATATTACATACCTGGCATTAACCTGCCCTATGAGACTGCTGATCAATATTTAGCTGTTATTCATCTGCCCCATGAGACTGCTGATTATTACATACCTGGCATTCACCTGCCCCCTGAGACTGCTGTTTATTACATATCTGGCACTAATCTGCCCCATGAAACTGCTGATTATTACATACCTATCACTCACCTGCCCCCAGAGACTCCTGATTATTACATACCTGGCACTTACCTGCCCCATGAGATTGCTGAATATTGCATACCTGGCACTCACCTTCCCTCTGAGAATACTGATTATTAAATACCTTGCACTCACCTGCCCCCTGAGACTGCTAATTTTTACATACCTGACACTCACCTGCCCCCTGACACTGCTGATTATTACTTAATTGGCACTCACCTGCCCCATGAGTCTGCTGATCAGTACATACCTGACATTCATCTGCCCCCTGAGACTGCTGATTATTACATACCTGGCACTCTCCTGCCCCCTGAGACTGCTGATTATTACATACCTGGCACTCTCTTGCCTCCTGAGACTGCTTATTATTACTTACCTCGCACTCACCTGCCCCATGAGATTGCTTATTATTACATACCTGGCACTCACCTGCCTCCTGAGATTGCTCATTATTACATACTTGGCACTCACCTGCCCACTGAGACTACTGATTATTACATACCTGACATTCATCTAACCCCCGAGACTGCGGATTATTACATACCTGGCACTCACCTGCCCCTGAGACTGCTGATTATTACATACCTGGCACTCACCTGCCCCCTGAGAATGCTGATTATTACATACCTGACATTCAACTACCCCCTGAGACTGCTGATTATTACATACCTAGCACTCACCTGCCCCTCGAGACTGCTGATTATTACATACCTGGCACTCTCCTGCCCCCTGAGACTGCTGATTATTACATACCTGGCACTCTCCTGCCCCCTGAGACTGCTGATTATTACATACCTGGCACTCTCTTGCCTCCTGAGACTGCTTATTATTACTTACCTCGCACTCACCTGCCCCATGAGACTGCTGATTATTACATACCTGGCACTCACCTGCCCCATGAGATTGCTGAATATTACATACCTGGCACTCACCTGCCCCTGAGACTGCTGATTATTACATACCTGGCACTCACCTGCCCCCTGAGACTGCTGAATATTACATACCTGGCACTCACCTGCCCCTGAGACTGCTGATTATTACATACCTGGCACTCACCTGCCCCCTGAGAATGCTGATTATTACATACCTGACATTTAACTACCCCCTGAGACTGCTGATTATTACATGCCTGACACATATTACATACTCGGACCTCCTTCCTGCACCTACGTCAATGTCAGGCTGCCTGTATTTGGGCTGTAAAAATTATTTGCCTTTATTTCAATCATATTATTGCCAGAGTGTAGACTTATTTGCCTGCATGGTCCTGTCTATAACAACTAGCATGTTCCTGTGCCACTTACCTGACAGATTGGGGTAGGTCTCAGCTGTCTCGGAACTTTTCTCCTCCGTCTTGTGCACTTCCAGCTGTCTGTTCCCTTCCATTGAGTCTGGGGATTCACCTCGGGGCTCCTGAGCGTAGAAGCCATCAGACAAGTCTCTAAAACTGGGGAGGGCTGTTGTCAGGGTCATCATAGAAGGAAGCCCCTGACCCAGGCTGGCACAAAAAGTGTTGTTCAGGCGTCCAGTGAAGGAGGTCATTGGACCAGTGGGGGGAAGCGGGGATGGAGGCAAACTTTGAGGGATAACCAGTGGTCTATATGGCATGAACATGGGGTATCCAGTGTAGAGAACATGCCCCGGCTGAGCTGATGGGGTCCCAATGAGAGAGTCTATAGAAAAGGTGCTGCCCACCCCACTGGGTCGATGCATTGTCCTTGTTGCCCCTCCAGTGGGCAGCAGACACACAGAAGGTCTCTGGCTTTGAGAGTAACTGTCAGCATGTGAGCGGCTCAGTGTCACATCAGGAGGAGGGGGATGCTGGGGGAGGCTCATTTATCTTCACTCCTTCCGCATCACTTCTTCATTCAACCTCCTGTGATCTCTCACTGCCTTTTGGCCAAGGAGGAGAGAGGGGAGAGAAAGGGAGAGGAAGGGGCTGCAAAGGGACAATGAGAGAGTAGGAGAGAGGAACTAATGCAGACTGAGAACTCATTTCACATCGTCTCTAACTATTGTGGTCAAACTGAAAGTCTCAAGATGGGAAAGAGTGAGACCCCCTGTTCTGTGGGGAGTGAGACCCCCTGTTCTGTGGGCAACGTAACCCCCTGATGTGGGGAGTGAGACCCTTGCGCTGTGATGAGCGACTCCCCCTGTTCTGTGGGTAGCAAGACCCCCTGTTATGTGGGGAGTGAGAGGGAGGGAGGGAGAGAGAGGCAGAGAGTAAGACATGGATGGAGATGGAGGGAGAGAGGGAGGGAGAGAGAAGGGGGAAGTGGAAGAGGGAGAGAGAGAGAGATAGGTAGTTAGAGAGAGAGGGAGAGGAAGAGAGAGAGGGGAGAGAGGGAGGGAGATTGAGAGAGAGAGAGGGGGGGAGAGAAGAGGGGAGTGGAAGAAGGAGAGAGAAAGAGATGGAGAGAGGGAGTGAGAGAGACAGGACATTTCAGAGATCTGGCTTGTTTTGAACTTTTGTTTCACTGCTAGAACTAAAAAAATAAAAATAAACATTTAGAATTTTTTAAAAAACAAACAAACATTTTTGAACAAAAATATACTGTAGTTATAACATATAAGTTTTATAACTATACTTTCCTACTCTCCCGGAATCTTCTGTAGACTCCCGAAAAGCAGGTCTCCCTCCTGAAGTGCATTATTTAAGTGAGTGGAGGTTGGGCTTTAAGACGAGATTGCAGAAATTGATAAATTGATGAGAAATGTACATTTAATTTCATATTCCAATAAAGTGGTGAAGTTAACTTTGCATAGTTTGCCATCATTTCTGGTTCAGAAACCCCATTAGATATAATTTTATGGAGTTACCCTCCAGCAAGCTGATTCGTTGTGGTCTAGAGCCTGTGATCTATCTGTATTAACATTCCATAAGCTTCAATCTCTTTAGACAAATTGGGTAATGACGTTAATGGCCAAGTGACCGTCAGGATGTTGTCTGTATACAGAACCATTATGTTGTCTTTGGACTCCACGTTTTTGCTGTATAACATTAGTATTGGCCCAAATTAGCACTGCTAGAGGTCATAGGCTGGTTACCTCTAATGCGGGAAGACAGCGCGGGGCCCCTCTGAACAAGCCGCATCCAGTCTATGACAGACTGGGGTGCTCACACTACAAGAGGGAAACCAGCAGAATGAGGCAGTGGCGCACGCAGGGGGGGTTTCTGGGTCTCTGGAAACCCCCCCCCCCCCTCCGCTGAAAAAGTGCCCTGCATATCGGCACTGTGGTATACAGCACCGCTGCGGACGCTTCTTTGACAGCGCCGCGGCTCCTGTATACTACAGTGCAGACGAAACGGAGCTGCAGGTGTCTATTTATTTTTTTTCCCCGGGGGTGGAGGAAACCCCCCCAGACAAATCCTCCGTGCGCCCCTCAGAGGGTCCCCTGTCACAGAGCATAGATGAATCGGGCTTGCAAAAAATGACACACCCCACCTAGGGAAAACCAGCGCCAGGTTGATAGCACTAGAGCTTATCCTTGGCAATGTGTGTTGGGGTAAATATAGCAAAAAATTGTAATTTAATATGTGACACTACTGGTGCAAGACCTGGCAGTCATAAACTGCTTGTGTATGCTGGCGCATGTAGAACTACAAGGGTCAGCATGCCCTGGAATCCCAAACCTACTGCAACCTGTAGTGCCACGTAGTAAAGTATTAAAACAAACAAACATCAAATTAACAATTATTTAATTAAAAGAAACATTCCCCCAATCCCTCATTCTCCACTTTATTATACTCCTAAATCCTAATGGATGGTCTTCATTCTTCTTTCTTCTTTCTTCTCCAGTAATCCAAAAGTTACAACTTTTAAAACCCTTAAAAATGAGCTGTGATAGGGGCGATAAAACCACTTCTAGTGGGACGAATAATAGAAAAAAGTTCTTAAACCAAACAGTTGTCCTAGGCTGTCGGGAAGACGTTATTAGGTAGCTGCTTATTACCATTAGGGAGGTTCACCTGACCCTGCTCTGATGTTCTAATAGGTAACAATCCCCTATCTCAGAATACATGCACTTGAAAGGGGAAACCCCAGCAGTCCTTGTAACTATGAGCTCTAAAACTGTGTGCAACTCATTGAGGTCTCTTTACTTTCCGGCATTATTGTGGCCACGTTACTGCTGAAAGTAACGCAACCTGCACAGTATTACCGATACTATAGTAATAGTTTGCATTATTACCATTAATACTGTAATCTTTAATGCTGTTTTTTGCTTGCAACTTAGGGACCCGCAAGCAGAAATCAGGGTTAAAATTACCATATTAATGGTAATAGATTTAGCGCCGCGTTACTGGCGGCAGAATAGAATTCCCCCCTAAGGGTGTTAAGTCATTGAATGCCTGAAGGTTAGCGCCTAGTAGGCAATGATCTTTTCAGATAGCCGGGATCATAGTAACATAGTTGATAAGGTTGAGTATTAATTAATGATACCGTTGCATTTCCATTATGTATTACTCCTACCATTTGTTCCTCTCTAGTAAATACAAAAGAAAAGAACGTGTTTAATACCTCTGCTTTTTCCTTAGTATCATTTATCAATTCACCCATCTCACTTCTTAGGGGTCCTATATTATCTTTTTTAATCCTTTTGCCTTTATATACTTAAAAAACTTTTTTGGGTTTGTCTTACTTTATTTTGCAACTTGCCTTTCATTTTCTAATTTAGCCAATCTAATTTCCTTTTTGCATGTTTTATTACATTCCTTGTACCTACGGAAGGACTCCTCTGACCCTTCAGACTTAAACAATTTAAATGCACGCTTCTTCCTTTGCATTTCTTCCCTTACCTTTTTATTTAGCCACATTGGTTTAGACTTAATTCTTTTACATTTATTTCCCATAGGAAAGAACTTATACGTGTATGTTTCCAACAACATTTTAAAGACAGCCCACTTTTGTTCCATATTTTTTCCTTCAAAGGCTTAGTCCCACTCTCTTTGTTTTGTTTTATAATAATAAAGGTGGAGAACAATATCCAACATGAAATTATGTTCTTTTCCTTGACAACCACAAACTCAATTCCTTCCCAGCACCCTCTGACACCTTCTCTTCATATGATCCCACTAATGAAGATGAAGCATCTACTCCCCTCTTTCCTTCCTACTCCACCTCATGTCATCTTGATCCTATACCCTCACAAATCAGCCCATCCCTGTCTCCTGTGTTCATCCCAAACATAACAAAAATCTGAAATCTCTCTCTCTCTCTCTCTCTACTAATATCTTTCAATCATTATACCAGCACGCAGTGATTACTCCTGTTCTAAAAAAACAAAATTCTGACCCAAACATTCCCTCAGATTACTCCCCCTTCTCTCAGCTCCCATGCCCCTCCAAACCTCTAGAGACAAATTGCCTACTTGCCTACGTTCACCGCACACGCTTTCTTTCCATACCCAATCTTGAACCCTCTTTGGTCAGGCTTTCGTTCCCAAGACAGCACAGAGACTGCATTGACCAAGGTTGTCAGTGATTTGATCACTGCTAAAACTAAAGCCCATTATTCTCTTCTAATTCTCCTGGATCTCTCTGCTACATGTGACACAGTTGACTATTCTTTGCTCATACAGACACTACAATCCCTTGGTCTTGAAGGCACTGTCCTATCCTGGTGCTCACCCTACCTATCTAATCGCTCTTTCAGTGTTGATTCCCCAGTGTTTGGGAGCTGTGATGTCAGCTTTAGTCTTCCATGGTGCTGAGGATCTCTGTTTAACAGTTAGGTTGACCTCCTGCATAAGTCAGACCTCTGGGAAGCAGGCAAAACTTGCTCTTTCTCTTGGGGATCTGGGTTAGGTGAATCTCACACGGCTCTTTCTCCGAGATCCCACCCAGCTCCTAGTGAGGTGGGTGGGATTGTGGCATCAGTGATGTGATTAGCAGAGATTCTCCTAATGTTGTCTCACACAATTGCGTCATCTTATCAGAGGGTTGGGGCCTAAATGATGCAATTTGGTGCATCACAGCCACTCTTGCTATCTTATCTCCTGTGACAGGATGGACCTCCTATGCCACCCTCTCCGTGCTTGCTGGGGACGGCTGGGCTTACCTTGTCACCATCACCTTTCTTTATCCCAAATTGTGCCCCTCCAATCGCAGTCTGAGCTTCTGTTGCTACCATTAAGCTCCTTCGCCGGCACATAGACCTGTTTCCTTCTGGGTAACTCTCGCTGCTACTGTACCCCCTCATTGGGCACCTGAGCTGGTACCCCTGAACTCTACCTGTAGATCAGGGTTGTTGTGGATGGTTCCTCCCTGGCCTATCACACTGGCCAGAGCTGCTGGTAGTGGGCAGAGCGGTGGTGCTGGATGCTGGGTCCCAACCTCAGAACAGCTGGATAAGGGATTCGATTTTTCTAATCTGTAGGTCCCAGGAATTACAGCAGGTAAGTAGTCATCAAAGCAGGATCTTGAAGCAAATGATGTTTTATTACCTCAAATAGTCCTTATAAGGACAGTTACACTAGTTTGTGATACTAGTAGTGATCTTTCAAGAGTCTGTCAGTCTCTACATTGGCTGCCTGTATTTCAACGAATCCAATATAAAATTCTTCTACTAACATATAAGGCCATCAACAGAATTGCACCGACATACATCTCCTCACTTGTCTCGAAATATCTCCCGACTCAACACCTCCGTTCTGCACAAGATCTACGTCTCTCTTCCACTCTCATCACATCCTCCCATTCTCGGTTACAGGATTTTTTCCGGGCTGCACCCACGTTGTGGAATTCCCTCCACGCACAGTAAGACTTTCCTCTAGTCTTCAAAACTTCAAGCGTTCACTAAAAACCCACCTCTCCAGACAAGATTATGATATTCCTCAACCATCATCTTAATTTCCCTAGATTACCCTCATACCACCCTCTACACAGCTAACGCAAAACAACAACCCTCTGACCAACATTGCCACACACACCCCCCACTCAATACTTTTACCTTCGCATTCTAGCTGGTCCATTGTGCAATATGATGTAGCACATGCCCTTGTGTTTCTAACTCCCATTGTCCTATAGATTGTAAGCTTGTGAGCAGGGTTCTCTTACCTCTCTGTCTGTATGTATTACCCAGTATTGTCTTATCAATGTTTGTTCCCAATTGTAAAGCGCTACGGAATCTGCTGGCGCTATATAAATAAATGTTGATGATGATGATGAGTTACAGATGGAATAATGCTACATGGTCAAACAGTGCTTTTGTATACCGATTTACACAAATACCCTGGCAGGAAGGCAGCCTCCTGCCCCTTTTACCAATCCAGGATGCTTCATGCAGCCTGCACATAAATCAACTTGGGGGGGTTTAACACCTTTTGACATTGAATGTTTATCATTCAGGATGTAATATTCTCTCGTCTTGCATTTAACACAGTTTAACTTACAAAACTCACAGCAATCTGTGATATCCTAATTTACTTGTATCCTGAGTCTACATTGTTCAGACAGGTTCTAAGATACAGGAAGAAAACCTTCACAGGACCGAAAGGTAACGGCCTCCTGCTTTGTTGGTCACTTCACAAGAAAAGACTTCATTTGCATGATTATTCTGACTTAAAAAGGTGTAGTACGTCTTAACGGTGCTGTATACACCAACAGTGATCATAGCGACAAAAAGAATCCAAAAAATAACTCACCGCCCTGTCAAAAACACAGACTTAAGTATACACAGACACAGACAGTTCCGATCTGAGGAGAGCCTGATTATGTCAGTTGTAAGTGCAACTTTCATATTTAAAGCGACAATGCAACAGACTCGGTGCAGGATCATGTAATGTGAGTATGAACTTGAATCTTAATCATAACCCTAACCCTGAACCTAACCCTAATGGTATGTTAAAGATCCATTATAATTACCCTCATACTTACATTACATGATCGTACGCCGGCTTGCTGTCCATTCATTAATCGCCGGTGCGCACCAGCGGTGAAACTGTTCTTGGCACTTTAGATCTATTACCTCCTCCACGGTCTGGGCACCAGCTCCGTGCACCCACTTTTGGCGACTCCCGCAGCAGGTTGGCAAACTCCTCATGGGTGAATTGGAGGTTCTTGGCAACGTCCCGGAACTTCCGACGATAGGTCTCAGGGGTAATAAGTGTACTGTTTAAGGAGAGCCCTCTCGTAGTCTGCACAGTCCTCTGAGGGCACGGACAGTAGGCCTCCACTGCACGTCCTGGCAGTGTGGGCACCAAATGCTTGACCCATTCCACCATGAGTACAGTGTGTAGTGTGCAGGTTCTTTCAAATACCTGCAGGTGCTCATCAATATTCCCAACATTGTCCTCAAATTTAAGGCAAGGTAAAGATGCCCTGAGGTGCTCCCAAAAGTGATCCCCTAGGGAGCACCTCGCCCCTTGGCTGCATGGCTGGAGCCCTTCCCTCTTGGCGCCATGTCTCGATGACCTGTGCCCACTCAGCTTCTGTTGCCTTGTCCCCTAAGAAGTTACAAAGCGAATTTCCTCCAACATTTCCCTATTGTATCAGAAATCAGTACATTTCTAATACAATCATATAACACAGTATCGAAAATCAGTACATTTGCAATGATATACAGAGGTCCATTGCACTCCTAATTAAAATAAATATCTACAATAAGTTATTGTGTATGTGATCCAGTCACACATTTCCTGTGGGATTTCCCAGAGGGGAGAGTGCAAAGATTGGTAAGTATGACATTACATCCACTGAGGGCTATACCTCTCATACTTATGCCCTGGCCAGGGGAAACCGTCATGACTACATGACTCAATGCCCTCTATCTCATAGTGCAGGCCTGGCCAACCTGTGGCTCTATAGGTGTTAGAGCCACAGGTTGTTGTGAAACTACGAGCCCCAGCATATGTTGTCAGCCGATAGTTGGCAGGGTTGGCTGGGACTTGTAGTTTCACAACAACTAGAGAGCCACAGCTTGGCCAGTCCTGTCATTCGCTAGTGGATAAGAACTGAGATAGTTGATGATATTCTGCAAACTCTCTTGATCACATATGAAATCATCTTGTTTATATTTTAATAGGATCATTATTGAACTTGTATTGATCATTTCTGATTACCTTATTACCTAATTTCTTAACATTATAATCCTGTCTAATTTATGAAGTATTCCTAAAATCAATATTCCCTGCTCATTCTCTTGGCTCCCAAAAATAAATGACATTCCTTTAAAAGTGCAAGTTCTTCAGGGTCTTGTTCTGATTTGGGTCTTGTTCTGGTTGGGTTCTCGTTCTGATTGGATTCTCTTTCTGGTTGGGTTCTCGTTCTGATTGGGATCTCGTGCTGGTTGGGGTCTCGTTCTGGTTGGAGTCTCCTTCTGGTTGGGTCTCGTTCTGGTTGGGGTCTCGTTCTGTTTGGGGTCTCCTTCTAGTTGGGGTCTCATTCTGGTTGGGGTCTCCTTCTGGTTGGGGTCTCCTTCTGGTTGGGTTCTCCATCTGGTTGGGATCTCGTTCTGGTTGGGTTCTCCTTCTGGTTGGGGTCTCGTTCTGGTTGGGGGTCTCCTTCTGGTTGGGGTCTCGTTCTGGTTGGGGTCTCCTTCTAGTTAGGGTGTCATTCTGGTTGGGTTCTCCTTCTGGTTGGGTTCTCCTTCTGGTTGGGGTCTCCTTCTGGTTGAGGTATCCTTCTGGTTGGGGTCTCGTTCTGGTTGGGGTCTCGTTCTGGTTGGGGTCTCCTTCTGGTTGGGTTCTCGTTCTGGTTAGGTTCTCATTCTGGTTGGGGTCTCCTTCTGGTTGGGTTCTCCTTCTGGTTGGTACTCCTTCTGGTTGGGTTCTCCTTCTGGTTGGGTCCTCCTTCTAGTTGTTCTCTACTTCTGACTGGTGTCTCACAGGGGGACTTTATAAGATAAATATTGTTCTACATACAACACAGAGAAGTTGGTGAGTTTAGTAGAGTAGAATCATAGAAAAAAAAGCCAACTACAGGTACCAGGCTAGAGGCAGAGAGACACCTAGTGGAGCACTGCCGAACTACAGAGAGCACTGTAAGGTCCTGGATCAGTATTCCAAAAAGCCACAGTTTTTTCATAGGATACTGGATATCATTGGCCGGACAGATAAGTGTTGGTCCTATAAACACTGTAATTTAGATGTTTCTTATTAAAACTCTACAGACCAGTTTTACCTAAAGGCTCCAGAACAACACTAGAGAAATATTAAAGTTAAGAACACGCCAAGACTCAGACTCTCTTAATTGTGCACTAGGTCTGAACTGTTTATTGTTTGCTGGACTTAAACCCTTAAATGGAATTGTTAAACTAAAAGAGACTATTTAATAAGTATTTAATTTTTAGAGGGAATTGTTTAGAGACAGAAGAACTTAATCTCTCTGACAGCAATTTTTTATTATTTCCAAATGTTACTTACGGTCATTGATAATCGCATAAAATATCATTGGACTATTGTTACACAGTAGAACTATCCCAGTTCCATTCTTCCTATTATTTGCTGTAATAACCCACTAAAGATACTGTTTCTCGGGGTAGTATTGTGGGTGGGGGGGTCTCTCTCTGTGTTAGGATTGGCAGCTCTCTCCTACTCTGTCCCCAAGGATCAGTAATATCTACCACACTGAGTCCGGCAAGTGACATTTGCTCCATCAAGCTCCAGAAAATGAGCACCCAAGTCCACTCCATCTGTACACAAACTAACATAGAAACATTAACCGTTACTTCTACTCAAATCCCAATATTTGAGATTCCCATCACAATGTATCCACTTTACAGCATGATCTATATGTAATGATAACTTTACCCATTATCCCAGCACAGCATGGGTTAAGTTATAGGGTGACACATTGGGTGAGGCAGGGTCAGGTTTAGTGTTGACAGGAATAATTTCAACATACTCAGGTGAATTGGGTAAGGGTTGGAGGGGCTGCAGCCTGCTGTGTGCATCTGGGATGAGCACTGATATTTCTCACTTATTAGGATGTGATGCAAAGCAAATTACATTCTACATTGTGGGGTTAATAATTGCTGGATGTTAAGCCCAGTGCATAATAGCATCAGAGTCATCGGTAATGCAGGTGTTACTAATGTGGCATCACCCCCCCCCCCTCCGCCATCGCTCACCCCCCATCTCTGTGCTGATTTGTGTCTTCCTGCCTCTGATTATACCTATTCAACTGTCCCTCTGATTACTGAGAGGGGCTCTGCTGATTAGCACAGAGGGTCAGAGATGCTAATTACTGCCGTAATTACTGACAAGTCTTCTCGGCCTCACAGGACCTATGTCTGCCTGACCCTGCCCTGGTTAAATGTCAGCACGATGCATGGTCTCTGGAGGAGAGAAGAGGAGGGTGCACGGTGCAGGGGCTCTCGGGGGAGAAGAGAATGGTGTACAGTTGACGGGATGTCGGCGGAGATGTTAAGGGTGCACAGAACAGGGGCTCTGGGGGGGAGATGAGGAAGGTGCACAGAGCAGGGGCTCTGGGGGGGAGATGAGGAAGGTGCACAGAGCAGGGGCTCTGGGGGGGAGATGAGGAAGGTGCACAGAGCAGGGGCTCTGGGGGGGACATGAGGTAGGTGCACAGAGCAGGGGCTCTGGGGGGGACATGAGGAAGGTGCACAGAGCAGGGGCTCTGGGGGGAGATGAGGAAGGTGCACAGAGCAGGGGCTCTGGGGGGGGAGATGAGGAAGGTGCACAGAGCAGGGGCTCTGGAGGGGAGATGAGGAAGGTGCACAGAGCAGGGGCTCTGGGGGGACATGAGGAAGGTGCACAGAGCAGGGGCTCTGGGGGGAGATGAGGAAGGTGCACAGAGCAGGGGCTCTGGGGGGGGAGATGAGGAAGGTGCACAGAGCAGGGGCTCTGGGGGGGAGATGAGGAAGGTGCACAGAGCAGGGGCTCTGGGGGGGGAGATGAGGAAGGTGCACAGAGCAGGGGCTCTGGGGGGGGAGATGAGGAAGGTGCACAGAGCAGGGGCTCTGGGGGGGGAGATGAGGAAGGTGCACAGAGCAGGGGCTCTGGGGGGGGGAGATGAGGAAGGTGCACAGAGCAGGGGCTCTGGGGGGGAGATGAGGAAGGTGCACAGAGCAGGGGCTCTGGGGGGGAGATGAGGAAGGTGCACAGAGCAGGGGCTCTGGGGGGGGACATGAGGAAGGTGCAGAGAGCAGGGGCTCTGGGGGGGGGAGATGAGGAAGGTGCACATAGCAGGGGCTCTGGGGGGGGAGATGAGGAAGGTGCACAGAGCAGGGGCTCTGGGGGGGGAGATGAGGAAGGTGCACAGAGCAGGGGCTCTGGGGGGGAGATGAGGAAGGTGCACAGAGCAGGGGCTCTGGGGGGGGGGGGAGATGAGGAAGGTGCACAGAGCAGGGGCTCTGGGGGGGAGATGAGGAAGGTGCACAGAGCAGGGGCTCTGGGGGGGAGATGAGGAAGGTGCACAGAGCAGGGGCTCTGGGGGGGAGATGAGGAAGGTGCACAGAGCAGGGGCTCTGGGGGGGAGATGAGGAAGGTGCACAGAGCAGGGGCTCTGGGGGGACATGAGGAAGGTGCACAGAGCAGGGGCTCTGGGGGGAGATGAGGCGGGTACACAGAGCAGGGGCTCTGGGGGGAGATGAGGAAGGTGCACAGAGCAGGGGCTCTGGGGGGAGATGAGGAAGGTGCACAGAGCAGGGGCTCTGGGGGGAGATGAGGAAGGTGCACAGAGCAGGGGCTCTGGGGGGAGATGAGGCGGGTGCACAGAGCAGGGGCTCTGGGGGGGAGATGAGGAAGGTGCACAGAGCAGGGGCTCTGGGGGGGAGATGAGAAAGGTGCACAGAGCAGGGGCTCTGGGGGGGAGATGAGGAAGGTGCACAGAGCAGGGGCTCTGGGGGGGAGATGAGGAAGGTGCACAGAGCAGGGGCTCTGGGGGGGAGATGAGGAAGGTGCACAGAGCAGGGGCTCTGGGGGGAGATGAGGAAGGTGCACAGAGCAGGGGCTCTGGGGGGGAGATGAGGAAGGTGCACAGAGCAGGGGCTCTGGGGGGGAGATGAGGAAGGTACACAGAGCAGGGGCTCTGGGGGGGAGATGAGGAAGGTACACAGAGCAGGGGCTCTGGGGGGGAGATGAGGAAGGTGCACAGAGCAGGGGCTCTGGGGGGGAGATGAGGCGGGTGCACAGAGCAGGGGCTCTGGGGGGAGATGAGGAAGGTGCACAGAGCAGGGGCTCTGGGGGGAGATGAGGCGGGTGCACAGAGCAGGGGCTCTGGGGGGGAGATGAGGAAGGTGCACAGAGCAGGGGCTCTGGGGGGGGACATGAGGAAGGTGCACAGAGCAGGGGCTCTGGGGGGGAGATGAGGAAGGTGCACAGAGCAGGGGCTCTAGGGGGACATGAGGAAGGTGCACAGAGCAGGGGCTCTGGGGGGGAGATGAGGAAGGTGCACAGAGCAGGGGCTCTGGGGGGGACATGAGGAAGGTGCACAGAGCAGGGGCTCTGGGGGGAGATGAGGAAGGTGCACAGAGCAGGGGCTCTGGGGGGGGAGATGAGGAAGGTGCACAGAGCAGGGGCTCTGGGGGTGAGATGAGGAAGGTGCACAGAGCAGGGGCTCTGGGGGGGAGATGAGGAAGGTGCACAGAGCAGGGGCTCTGGGGGGGAGATGAGAAAGGTGCACAGAGCAGGGGCTCTGGGGGGGAGATGAGAAAGGTGCACAGAGCAGGGGCTCTGGGGGGGAGATGAGGAAGGTGCACAGAGCAGGGGCTCTGGGGGGAGATGAGGAAGGTGCACAGAGCAGGGGCTCTGGGGGGGAGATGAGGAAGGTGCACAGAGCAGGGGCTCTGGGGGGGAGATGAGGCGGGTGCACAGAGCAGGGGTTCTCTGGGAGAGATGAGGCGGGTGCACAGAGCAGGGGCTCTGGGGGGGAGATGAGGAAGGTGCAGAGAGCAGGGGCTCTGGGGGGGGAGATGAGGAAGGTGCACAGAGCAGGGGCTCTGGGGGGGAGATGAGGAAGGTGCACAGAGCAGGGGCTCTGGGGGGGAGATGAGGAAGGTGCACAGAGCAGGGGCTCTGGGGGGGAGATGAGGAAGGTGCACAGAGCAGGGGCTCTGGGGGGGAGATGAGGAAGGTGCACAGAGCAGGGGCTCTGGGGGGGGAGATGAGGAAGGTGCACAGAGCAGGGGCTCTGGGGGGGAGATGAGGAAGGTGCACAGAGCAGGGGCTCTGGGGGGGAGATGAGGAAGGTGCACAGAGCAGGGGCTCTGGGGGGGAGATGAGGAAGGTGCACAGAGCAGGGGCTCTGGGGGGGAGATGAGGAAGGTGCACAGAGCAGGGGCTCTGGGGGGGAGATGAGGAAGGTGCACAGAGCAGGGGCTCTGGGGGGGAGATGAGGAAGGTGCACAGAGCAGGGGCTCTGGGGGGACATGAGGAAGGTGCACAGAGCAGGGGCTCTGGGGGGAGATGAGGCGGGTACACAGAGCAGGGGCTCTGGGGGGAGATGAGGAAGGTGCACAGAGCAGGGGCTCTGGGGGGGAGATGAGGAAGGTGCACAGAGCAGGGGCTCTGGGGGGGAGATGAGGAAGGTGCACAGAGCAGGGGCTCTGGGGGGACATGAGGAAGGTGCACAGAGCAGGGGCTCTGGGGGGAGATGAGGAAGGTGCACAGAGCAGGGGCTCTGGGGGGGAGATGAGGAAGGTGCACAGAGCAGGGGCTCTGGGGGGGGACTTGAGGAAGGTGCAGAGAGCAGGGGCTCTGGGGGGGGGAGATGAGGAAGGTGCACAGAGCAGGGGCTCTGGGGGGGAGATGAGGAAGGTGCACAGAGCAGGGGCTCTGGGGGGGAGATGAGGAAGGTGCACAGAGCAGGGGCTCTGGGGGGAGATGAGGAAGGTGCACAGAGCAGGGGCTCTGGGGGGGAGATGAGGAAGGTGCACAGAGCAGGGGCTCTGGGGGGGAGATGAGGAAGGTGCACAGAGCAGGGGCTCTGGGGGGGAGATGAGGAAGGTGCACAGAGCAGGGGCTCTGGGGGGGAGATGAGGAAGGTGCACAGAGCAGGGGCTCTGGGGGGGAGATGAGGAAGGTGCACAGAGCAGGGGCTCTGGGGGGGAGATGAGGAAGGTGCACAGAGCAGGGGCTCTGGGGGGGAGATGAGGAAGGTGCACAGAGCAGGGGCTCTGGGGGGGAGATGAAGAAGGTGCACAGAGCAGGGGCTCTGGGGGGACATGAGAAAGGTGCACAGAGCAGGGGCTCTGGGGGGAGATGAGGCGGGTACACAGAGCAGGGGCTCTGGGGGGAGATGAGGAAGGTGCACAGAGCAGGGGCTCTGGGGGGAGATGAGGAAGGTGCACAGAGCAGGGGCTCTGGGGGGGAGATGAGGAAGGTGCACAGAGCAGGGGCTCTGGGGGGACATGAGGAAGGTGCACAGAGCAGGGGCTCTGGGGGGAGATGAGGCGGGTACACAGAGCAGGGGCTCTGGGGGGGAGATGAGGAAGGTGCACAGAGCAGGGGCTCTGGGGGGAGATGAGGAAGGTGCACAGAGCAGGGGCTCTGGGGGGACATGAGGAAGGTGCACAGAGCAGGGGCTCTGGGGGGGAGATGAGGAAGGTACACAGAGCAGGGGCACTGGGGGGGAGATGAGGAAGGTGCACAGAGCAGGGGCTCTGGGGGGGAGATGAGGCGGGTGCACAGAGCAGGGGCTCTGGGGGGAGATGAGGAAGGTGCACAGAGCAGGGGCTCTGGGGGGAGATGAGGCGGGTGCACAGAGCAGGGGCTCTGGGGGGGGACATGAGGAAGGTGCACAGAGCAGGGGCTCTGGGGGGGAGATGAGGAAGGTGCACAGAGCAGGGGCTCTGAGGGGACATGAGGAAGGTGCACAGAGCAGGGGCTCTGGGGGGGAGATGAGGAAGGTGCACAGAGCAGGGGCTCTGGGGGGACATGAGGAAGGTGCACAGAGCAGGGGCTCTGGAGGGAGATGAGGAAGGTGCACAGAGCAGGGGCTCTGGGGGGAGATGAGGAAGGTGCACAGAGCAGGGGCTCTGGGGGGGGACATGAGGAAGGTGCACAGAGCAGGGGCTCTGGGGGGGAGATGAGGAAGGTGCACAGAGCAGGGGCTCTGAGGGGACATGAGGAAGGTGCACAGAGCAGGGGCTCTGGGGGGGAGATGAGGAAGGTGCACAGAGCAGGGGCTCTGGGGGGACATGAGGAAGGTGCACAGAGCAGGGGCTCTGGGGGGAGATGAGGAAGGTGCACAGAGCAGGGGCTCTGGGGGGAGATGAGGAAGGTGCACAGAGCAGGGGCTCTGGGGGGGAGATGAGGAAGGTGCACAGAGCAGGGGCTCTGGGGGGAGATGAGGAAGGTGCACAGAGCAGGGGCTCTGGGGGGGGAGATGAGGAAGGTGCACAGAGCAGGGGCTCTGGGGGTGAGATGAGGAAGGTGCACAGAGCAGGGGCTCTGGGGGGGAGATGAGAAAGGTGCACAGAGCAGGGGCTCTGGGGGGGAGATGAGAAAGGTGCACAGAGCAGGGGTTCTCTGGGAGAGATGAGGCGGGTGCACAGAGCAGGGGCTCTGGGGGGGAGATGAGGAAGGTGCACAGAGCAGGGGCTCTGGGGGGAGATGAGGAAGGTGCACAGAGCAGGGGCTCTGGGGGGGAGATGAGGAAGGTGCACAGAGCAGGGGCTCTGTGGGGGGAGATGAGAAAGGTGCACAGAGCAGGGGTTCTCTGGGAGAGATGAGGCGGGTGCACAGAGCAGGGGCTCTGGGGGGGAGATGAGGAAGGTGCACAGAGCAGGGGCTCTGGGGGGGAGATGAGGAAGGTGCACAGAGCAGGGGCTCTGGGGGGGAGATGAGGAAGGTGCACAGAGCAGGGGCTCTGGGGGGGACATGAGGAAGGTGCAGAGAGCAGGGGCTCTGGGGGGAGATGAGGCAGGTGCACAGAGCAGGGGCTCTGGGGGGAGATGAGGAAGGTGCAGAGAGCAGGGGCTCTGGGGGGACATGAGGAAGGTGCACAGAGCATGGGCTCTGGGGGGGGAGATGAGGAAGGTGCACAGAGCAGGGGCTCTGGGGGGGAGATGAGGAAGGTGCACAGAGCAGGGGCTCTGGGGGGGAGATGAGGAAGGTGCACAGAGCAGGGGCTCTGGGGGGGGAGATGAGGAAGGTGCACAGAGCAGGGGCTCTGGGGGGGAGATGAGGAAGGTGCACAGAGCAGGGGCTCTGGGGGGAGATGAGGAAGGTGCAGAGAGCAGGGGCTCTGGGGGGACATGAGGAAGGTGCACAGAGCAGGGGCTCTGGGGGGGGGAGATGAGGAAGGTGCACAGAGCAGGGGCTCTGGGGGGGAGATGAGGAAGGTGCAGAGAGCAGGGGCTCTGGGGGGAGATGAGGCGGGTGCACAGAGCAGGGGCTCTGGGGATGAGATGAGGAAGGTGCACAGAGCAGGGGCTCTGGGGGGGAGATGAGGAAGGTGCACAGAGCAGGGGCTCTGGGGGGGGAGATGAGGAAGGTGCACAGAGCAGGGGCTCTGGGGGGGAGATGAGGAAGGTGCACAGAGCAGGGGCTCTGGGGGAGATGAGGAAGGTGCAGAGAGCAGGGGCTCTGGGGGGACATGAGGAAGGTGCACAGAGCAGGGGCTCTGGGGGGGGAGATGAGGAAGGTGCACAGAGCAGGGGCTCTGGGGGGGAGATGAGGAAGGTGCAGAGAGCAGGGCTCTCGGGGGAGATGAGGCGGGTGCACAGAGCAGGGGCTCTGGGGATGAGATGAGGAAGGTGCACAGAGCAGGGGCTCTGGGGGGGAGATGAGAAAGGTGCACAGAGCAGGGGTTCTCTGGGAGAGATGAGGCGGGTGCACGGTACAGGGGCTTTCAGGTTGAGTTTAGGATGTTGTACGGTTCAGGGGCTCTGGGGGAGAGATGAGGAGGGTGCACAGTTGATGGGATCTTGGGGGAGATGTTACGGGTGCACGGTGCAGAGGATTTTGGGGGAGATTAGGAGCGTCGACGGTGCAGGGGCTCTCTTGGAGAGATGAGGAGGGTACACAGTGCAGGGGCTCTTGGGGGGAGATGAGGAGGGTGCACAGTGCAGGGGCTCTTGGGGGGAGATGAGGAGGGTGCACAGTTGACAGAATCTTGGGGGAGATGTTAAGGGTACACGGTGCAGGGGCTCTTGGGGTAGATTAGAAGGGTGGTCGGTGCAGGGTCTCTGGGGGGGAGATGAATTTATATGAAATATGTGAGTGGGCAGCTCAATGTAAGCTGGAGGTTGCAACAATGACTGAAATGTTTCTTAAAGCTGTATATATATATAATAGTTTTTTATGTATTAAAATAAACAGTAGAGATAATCTATGGGTTATCTTATATCTACCTGCTCCCTCAAAAAACTCATTCAATTTAAAAATGTTTTTATTGTATGAATACATTTTTTTGGCATTCTCTCCATGAATGCCATAGTGAGATGGTGATAACAGAACAGGTATTGTGGCGCTATATGATACTTGTACTTGAATTATCACCAATGTTAACCCCATTAAAAAATTGGAGAAAGCAAAAAGAGGCTCTTTGCCTTTTGATATATATTCCTCAGTCTCTGTGAGGGTAAACTGTGGGGCCATATGCGACCAGCTCTTTTGGTGGTGATGAGGGCATATCCAGAACATTTGTACAATGAATAGAGAGCCTTCCTCAATTTTATAGAGACTTGCAAACTCTATGTAAGGTCTCTTCCAGGATGTATGATATCTGTAAAGCAACGGGTATGGTGTATAGAACCAGTGTTACAGCGCCTTATTCTAATCCATACCTGAACTGCACTTTTTAGCCATGTTGTTATCAGGAAGTATCAGGGATGGAACTGTAAAATCTCCTTGGAAAAGTACTTTAGGGATTAAATTCCACGTCCACATGGAACTCTCAGCAGTTGAGTGAATTAAGCTACCATTGTTATTTCTGTTTGCTCCATATTGTCCACTAGTGAGCTCTACAGCCAGCCAGGAGCCGGACCCAGCAGGGGTCACCTGAGGGAGTACACCTGGGGAGGTAGGGCAGGGGGCTGGATAGTGTAAGCAGCCCACCAATCGAGACCTTTTGCAACTTCCCTGGGCAGGCACTTCCCAAGGTGGGATTAGGAGGTGATAAAAGAGGCTACCCTGGGAGCTGAACACGTATGTGACTGACTTTTGGCCAAGAGATGATGCTCTGCCAGAGATATGCTGTGGAACATATTTCACTGGAAGCAGTTGAACTGATTTCCTCACTTGTTGGACCTGCTGTCGTTACAGGGCTGTGCTGTATTTAATCCTGTTCTGCAGAATAAATCATCCTTCTATTTTTCCTCTAATACAGTGTCTGAGTGATTTGGGAACCACGTATCTTCACAATATCATTCCTACAGGGAGATCCCCAAACTTCGGCTTTTGTTTAGCCCCTGCTAATCCTGTGCTGTTCATTAATTTTTTGTGCCTTGGGTCTGATATATTTTTTAGTGGCAGAGACACATCGTCATTCACTAAAACATTAATGCAGAACATCTAAGGGTTACTGCAGGGTCATCTATCTGTGAATGGCCTATGCAGCCAATTCTCGCTGGGTCTGTCTGAACAGATTAAAGATGCCTTGGTGCAATTCCATGTCCTGATACCTTGGAAAACGAATGAAAATCACCATTAAGATTAACAGGTGGATTAAAGAAAAGAAACAAGAGTGAGATCTCTCCTCCTTTAGCATACCTCCTGCGTCTCTTACCTGAAGAACCTTTTCAGCTGAGGGCCTTCAGGATCCCTGCTGAAGAAGAATCTAGGAGACGCAGTCAAGATCATTGTCTATATTGCGATGGCAGATGCCATATTTCACGGTATTGTCGTACAAACCAGGAAATGACCCAGGGGATAGGGGGAGGTCTACCTAGGCTTGAAATTAACCTCCTTTGAGAAATCTCTCTTATTGCGAGATCAAATTTCTTTTGGTGCCACTTTCCTTGATTTTACTGCTTTCTTTGACTGTGGAGCTGTGCGTCATTTTGCTGACAGTGAAGACCTTGGAAATTCCATTTGTATCTATGGACAAAGCCTTCCCAGTGTGTAGTTTGGATGGTAATCGTCTTCCAGGCAGCCTGATTCAAATGAAAACTCCAGAAGCATTTTTGTCTATTGGAAGCTTATATTCTGAACTGTTATCCCTGTTTTTAATCCCATCACCCACTTTTCCACGTATCTTGGGACACCTATGGTTGGTTAAGCATAACCGGCATATTGATTGGACTCACAGAGAAATATCTCAGTGAAGTGAAGCTTGTGTTGAACATTGTCTTTCAATGTCACTACAGATGCTTCAACCTGCACCCAAAGCCCTTCCACCCTTCCACTTCCTTATCAGGAATTACTTGATGTATTTTCTAAGAAAGCTGTGGACCCCCGGCCTTCTCACAGGAGGTACTACTGATATAATGTAGACTGATAGACTGGTGTGACACTGCCTAAAAGTGAACTTTATGTATCGTTCTCTCCAGAAGCAAAAGTCGTGGGGGAGTATATCAATGAAAAGCTCCTAAGGGTTTATTAGATCTTCTAAGTCAGCTGTAGCACTGGGTTCCTTTGTTCTGAAAATTATGGTGGCCTGCAACATTGTATCGGTTACAGGAGTCTGAATAAGGTCACTGTGAAAAATAAGTACCCACTGCTACTTATTTCTGAGCTTTATGACCAGCTGGAAAGAAATACACATTTTCCTAATATCAATCTTCATGTGCCTTATAATTTAGTTTGAATTCAAAGTGGTGATGAGTGGAACACTGCCGTCAACACACATTCTGGACACTAGGAATATCTTGTGGTGCCCTTTGGTTTATACAATGACCTTACATTCATTCAATATTTGATTAGCAATGTATTTTGAGAATTCCCTGGCAGATTTTTTGTAGTGTATCTTTGTGTACTCTTAGAAAAACACAGATGATTAAATGTTATAACAGTTGTGCAGAAACTTAGGGAACATCATTTATACAACAAGTTTGAAAAATGTGAATGTGAGGTATCTAGAATTTCATTTTTAGGTTACATAATTACCTAATAGATCCAAGTCATATCCTTCATTGGCTTCTGTCTACTAACTTTAAGGCAATTCAAAGATTCCTCGGCTTTGCCAATTATTATAGAAGATTATTTAGTTTATTCTCAGCAGTAGCTGCTCCTATCACCGGTATGATCAAGAAGGGGTTAGAACCAACCGTATAGTCTCCTCAGGCCCTGGAAACTTTTGGTGCTCTAGAAAATGTGTTTATTTTTGTACTTGTCCTCCATCACCCAAATACAGAATGACCCTTTGACACCTTTGATGTGGGTGAAAGAGCCATTCTTTCCCAAAGAGCTATAGCCTTGTGCATTCTTCAAAAGTTTTCCACTACCAAACCCAATTACGATGTAAGAACCTGGGAGCTTCTTGCCATCAACTGGGCCTTGAAAGAGTGGAGACATTGGCTGGAATGAGCTAGGCATGTTATAATGGCATGTTATAATGGTATTCACAGATCACAAAAATTATTATTATTATTATTATTATTATTATTAATTTTTATTTATAGGGCGCCACAAAGTATCCGTAGCACCGTACAAGGACAAACAATGGCACAGTACAAGGTGAAACAGCACAGTACAAGTAACAGTAAGCACTATAACTCTGGGGGCTCAGGCACAGCATGAAAGAGAGGGAGGGAGGGGAAAAGTGAGTACAGGCAGGTAACTATGGCCCAAGAGGGTGGGCACGGATGACAGGTTGAGAGTCACTGAGGGGAGCGGAGAGAAGCGAGAGGAGACAGAGGGCAGAGGGACTGAGAGGAGGTGAGCTGAGTAGCTGGAGAGCGCAGTTAAAAGTGATGGAAACAGAAGGTAGGAGAGCCCTGCTCAAAGGAGCGAACAATCTAAAGGGAGGGGAAGACAGACAGACACATGGATGAGACGGAGAGACGGGAGAAACGGAGACGGAGTCGAGGAAGGGGGAGAAGGGAAGAAGGGATGAGAAAGAGAGGTAGCCGACCGGTGGGAGTTTAGGCATGAGACTGGAAGGCTTTAAGGAAAAGGTGGGTTTTTAATGTTCGTTTGAAAGAGGACAGATTAGGGGAAGTTCTGATGGAGCGGGGGAGCTTGTTCCAATGGAGGGGAGCGGCGTGGGAGAAGTCTTGGATACGTGCGTGAGAGGAGGTAATAAGAGGGGAAGAGAGGCGACGATCGTTGGACGATCGCAGTGAGCGGGAGGGAATGTGAATAGAGATAAGGTTAGAGATGTAGAGAGCAGTGGAGTTGGCGAGGGCCTTGTAAATCTGCAGAACATCGAATCTGCCAAAAGATTAAATTCCAGACAGGCCCACTGGGCTTTTTACTTTTCTCAATTCAACTTGTTCATTACCTATAGACCAGGATAAAAATATTAAAGTCAACACCTTGTTCAGAAGCCTCCTAAAGAAACATAACAAAGTTCCAACAGATACTCCAATCAGACCCTCCTCATTGGACTCAGGACCGTTTTTCTTAATTATCGCAGGTCCAGAAGAAGATTCCTGACGATACTCCTGATCATCTGTTTTATGTATACACAGCATTAAGACAGGTTTTTCCATCTCAACTTCATGTACATAAGGTCTTGGGCCATCCTGGTATATCAAGACCCTTAAACTTGTTTCGTGCTCAGTCTGGTGGTCTTTATTTAGGAACAATATAAGGGAATTTGTTCCATCCTGTGAAATAAGTGCCAGAAACAAAACCCCTAGAATATTTCTTACAGGCCAACTTCAACCACTGTCTGTGCCTGAAATACCTTAGACCCATATCGCCATGGATTTTATATTGATTTACCAGTTTTCAATGGACATAATATGATTTGTGTAATTGTTGACGGCTTCAGTAAAAATGTCTCACTTTGTTCTTCTAACCAGGCTTCCCACAATCAAATCTGTTGCTTCCTTTTTTATTCATTATGTCGTTAGACTTCGTGGACTTCCCTCTGATATTATTTCTGATAGAGGATCAAGATTTGCTGCTCAGTTCAGGAGCTCTTTTTGTTCTATGTTGGGAACTAGTTTGAGGATAAAACCCTCAGTCCAATGGACAGGCTGAAAGAATGAACCAAGCATTGGAACATCATCATCATCAACATTTATTTGTATAGCGCCTGCAAATTCCGTAGCCCTTAACAATTGGGGAACAATGCCTAAGGTGTTACATTTCTAAACTACATGATAATTGGCACAGAATCCTTACTCTTGGCTGCCTCGGCCTATAATAACTCCCGTTATGCCTCATCTAATACCTCTCCACATCTTAAAGCCAACTCTTTGTCTAGTCTCCCTACCTCCAAACTTATGGAAATCACAACAGCATCTTTACGTTTGAGTTCCATCTAGAAGAATATTCATGCAGCTTTGTTACGAGCTTCAATTCATTCCAATTTTTTTGCGGAATGGTATCGCTGAGTATGCACTTTTAAGGTCATTGGTCTATTTGTAATTATTAAGAAAGGGAACCCTGTTTCTTTCCAAGTAGATTTACCTAGGTGATGAAAAATGCGCAGGACCTTTCATTGCTCTTTATTTAACCAGTACACTTTTCTAGAACTGTTAGGTCAAACTTTCCTCCTAAACCCGTAATCATTGATGGCCATTAACAATTTATTGTGGGGAAGATCCTGGATTCTAAATGGCCCGAGGGATGAATCCATTACTCAGTCCAGGCTATGACCCTGAAGAGAGATCTTGGATTCCTGCCAGAGACCATCATGCTACAAGTTTGAGGAGGGCTTTTCATAAACAAATTACAAATAAGTCAGGTTTTAGGGTTTTTTCAACTGCTCCACTACTGTCAGTTATCCCTACAAATTGTAGAAATGAATCCACAATGGATAACTCCAAAATTGACTTCCTCAGGCAGGATTCACAAGAACAAAAAGTGGACTATGTAAAAAATGACTGTACCAAGATAGTAAGGAACATACACACAACATTTTTTCCCCAGCACACTGCTATAGCCAGCAACAGATCTGCCATTTCTACTGTAGATAAAAATGCAAAAGTCTTTGTTGCACACATTTGCAAATGTATGTTTAAGCCATCCGCCACGCTAAGGCGCTTTTGCTAATAGGATGGTCCTACTCTAAACAATGAGAGTCCCATATATTTGGGCCATACATATGTGTTTTTAAATGTTGTGTGTATGTTCCTTGCAGGATAACCCCACCCTTTCAAGCACCTGTTATGGCCTATAAATTGATTTAAGCAGCTTCCACTTTTGTATTTGTCTGAGAGGCATGTTGGTGTCAGTAGCTGAGAGGGGGTACTGGCACTGAATTGCTGTTTGGAGGCTTCTGGGGTACCTCTTTGGTAAGTTGGCTCTCAATTTAAAAACACATATGTATGGCCCAAATATATGGGACTCTTATTGTTTAGAGTAGGACCATCCTATTAACAAAAGCGCCTTGGCGTGGCGGATGGCTTAAACATACATTTGCAAATGTGTGCAACAAAGACTTTTGCATTTTTTTATCTACAGTAGAAATGGCAGATCTGTTGCTGACTATAGCAGTGTGCTGGGGAAAAAATGTTGTGTGTATGTTCCTTGCAGGATAACCCCACCCTTTCAAGCACCTGTTATGGCCTATAAATTGATTTGAGCAGCTTCCAATTTTGTATTTGTACCAAGATAGTAGTAACACTACATTGGAAAAAAAAAAATATTATGTGACAAGTAAACGTGAGTGTCCAAAATATGTTAACATAATTGCTTCATTTCCCAGCACAGAACACTTGAACAAAGGTAATTTTCAACACACAAAACTGCCAAGGAACGGTACAAAATCCTCTTGTGATCGCACATTCCTTGATATTCAAAACAAGACTTTCGCAGTGCACGATTACTAAAATGAGAAAAAGGGGTGTCAAGGACTCATTTTTAGGATTTTCCTTTCCTTGCTGATTTCCAAAAACACAATGAACCTGATTCATCAAGGGACGTAAATGGCGGTTTTGTGCGTATCATCCCCAAAATCACTGTATGGGGTAAATGTATCAACGTGCGAGTTTGCAACTCCAGCGTTTTTCTCAGGAGAGTTGAAACTCGCCGATGTATGAAGCTGAGATTTCATACAAAATCGCCAGAGTTCTGCTTCTGTCAAAATCGCTGTTTGCAAAATCGCCAGAGATCAAACTCACCACTGTTTGCCACTGCAGGTATACAAGTCTCCAATGTATGAAGCTGCGAATTAGCAAACTCAGGAGAGTTTGCTTCTAAACACACCAGATACAACACGCTGCTTGATAGCAGCGTGTTGTACAAACACATCACTGTTACACTGCCCTGGCAGTGTTAAAATGTTAAAGAACAGATAAAAGGTTTTTTTAAAAAAAAGCGTGGGGTCCCCCCGCTATTCATGCTTAACCCTAGTGCTGCCTGACTATTGCTGGTCCCGTGAAAATCGGGGAAAAAATTTGCGTGGGGTTCCCCCGATTTTCACTTTACCAGCACTAGGCAAACCAGCCATGGTTGGCGGCACTATAGCAGGGGGACGCGCGGCAGGGGTCCCCCTGCCATAATGACTAACCAACCCCAGACTGTTCAGCCCTGGGCTGGATTCCCTAGGGAGTGGGGTCCACCGAAAAAAACGAGCGGGCCCCCCCCTAGAAAGAACCAGCCCAGTGCTGGTAGCACTAGGGTTCTTCCTACTACCCCTGGGCTGTGGGTAGTAGGGTAATACGGCGTAAAGTAGTAAAAAAAACAAACTGACACCAATTTTGTTTGTGGAACTACAAGTCCCAGCCAGCCAGGTTGCCAAAAACAGTGTGGCCATGCTGGTGCTTGTATAACTACAAGCACCAGCATACCCACGGCAGCCAGGGCATGTTGGCACTTGGAGAACCACAAGTGCCAACATGCCCTGACGTCCCTGGCTTGCTGGGCCCTGTAGTTCCACAAAGAAAAAAGTTTACAAAGCCACAACACCCTCATACAAACCACACATATTTATTAAAAATAATAAAACCCACAATAAAGACACTAACCACCCTCTTTTAAACCACAAGTATTTATTAAAAATAATAAAACCCAAATACTTACCAATGATGTCTTCTTTCTTGATGGCTTGGTCCTGTCCTTAAGTATTTGTAAATCCATCTTGCCGGCTTGCCCCAGTCCCAGCCATTTATACCTCCATAAGGGAATCTTTTCCAACAGGAACTCTTCGCCCAGAAGGGGCACATATGTGTAACATCCCGACTCTTTAGGCTTGATTGAAGTTCTAAAAAAAAAAAACTTGAGGCGCCGCAAACACCTCCTACCTAGTAGGAGGTCCTAGCCGCAATGCTCTTACGCCGTTGGCGTAAGAGCTAACTACTGTATTATGGTATTTTCCCACGCTAGTGGGGAAATCACATAATACTGTATTTAGCGCTTACGCAGAGTAACGTAGCGCATTGCACATGCGCTACGCTACTTGCGTAACCTGAATTTATTATTGTCAATGGAAACTGCAATTTATAAAATTTGGCCTTGTGTCTGAAGCACCAACCCTGCACACAACAGTCTGTGGCATAGTTGCTTGGGTACCAGTAACCAGTAGTTGGGGGTTGCGAAAAGATCCAAGGGTGACAAGGGTACTGGCTGGTGGTCGGTGCGTTCACCCTCTGGGCAGTACAGAATAGTGGGCCGTATCCCACAAGGAGGATCACAGACAGGTGACCTCGGCATTAAGCTAGGATTACGGCCTAGATGCGAGATAAATGTGGCACAAGGGAAGGCCACTGTACAGGCTGGAGTAGGTCCGTATGCCCTCTCAGAGGTACTAAGTGAAGTGAGAGCAGGACAGATCCCTGCCGCAGATACTGTACAGGGCCCAGAAGCCCTTGGAGCAGATTGCGTGTAGTGGGTCCCAGCCCCATCGTGTATGAGAGTGGGTAGGAGCTCCACTGAGGAAGTGTAACGCCTGCAGTAGGTTGGAGCTACGGTCCAACTACAGAGCAGCCTGGCAGTGGGTCCATGCACCCAGCCAGCAGGGTGAGATTTTGGGCCAAGGCCCTGAGATTTGAGAGCGAGTAGTGGGTCTCAGAGCCACAGATTACGCACTTTTTTTAATTAGTGTCGCAGGCGCCAATTTATATCATTGCAAATGTACTGATTTTGATACTGTGTTGTAGTTCTGTATTAGCAATGTACTGATGTCTGAGGCCGTACCAGGAGATTAAATCTGGGTCTTTTATTCTATTACTGTCAAAGGCAGCTAAGTAGACCTTGTTAAACCCTAATTTGCGTTATCACCACGTTTAAAGGATATATTACATCCTAATTTTAATTATTGAATGTGATTTATTAGTCTTTGCTGATTCATATCGGATCAGGGGGCTGGTTTACCCCCTACCAGGATATGTGTCAAAATCTGAATAAAAACGAGCTCTGTTTCACAATGTAGTTTTATTTCATCTGTACCTTTCTGAATTCCACTAGTGGCTGTAACTGTCCTTATTAGGACACTTGAGCTAATAAAACATCACTGCTTCAAGAACCTGCTTTGACTCCTACTTACCTGCTGTAATTCCTGTGACCTACAGATTAGACCAATCTAATCTTTTATCCGGCTGTTCAGAGTTTGAGACCCAGCATCCAGTACCAACACTCTGCCCGCTACCTGCAGCTCTGATCAGTGTGATAGACCAGGGGGAACCGTCCACAGCAACCCTGATCTGAAGGCAAGAAGTCAGGGGTACCAGCCCAGGTGTCCAGCAAAGGGGTACATTAGCCGCGACAGTTACCCAGAAGTGCACAGTTCTACGTGCTGCTAAGGAGTTTAGTGGTGGCAGCAGCAAAAGCCCCTCTTACTGTGTTTAGAGGGCGCATTTGGGATAAGGAAGAAAAGGGACAGTGGTAAGGCAAGCTCAGCCAGTCCCCAACATAACAGGCAGAGAGACATAGTAGGTCCATCCTGTCACAAATACATTAAGCCCGGTATCATCCCCCTGCGCTCGGCCAATGCCCGTCGCCTCTCCTCCACTCTGATCCCCTCTTCCCACTCCAGAATCTAAGACTTCTCCCGTGCTGCCCCCTTCACTGGAACGACCTCCCTCGCTCCATCCATCTTTCTCCCAATTTGTCCTCCTTCAAGAAGGCACCCAAAACTTACCTGTTCCTAAAAGCCTACCAACCTTACACCTAACCCCCTCATCTTCTCTCCTCCGCCTGCTCTCCCCCTCTCTCCTCCCTGCCCCGTTCTCTCCCCACTTCTTCAACTTGCTCCCTGTGTGCCTGTGTTCTCTCTACCCTCCCTTAGGATGTAAGCTCATGTGAGCAGGGCCCTCTTCCCTTTGTTCTCCATACCTGTTCTTCTGCTCCGTCTTTACTGCATTAGCCTGCCTGGAGTCTCTGAAGTTTTGGTATTTTTGTTTACTGTGTGTAATGTTTCACCTTGGTTAGTCTACTGTTTGTGCTGTGTACGGCGCTGCGGAACTCTTGTGGCGCCTAACAAATAAAGGATAATAATAATAATATCATCACAACTTTTATAGTTAGCAGGGGGAGCTAATTGGTGGATGAAGTCAGGTGCTCAGAAAAGGCAGGATGTAGCAAAATGTCTCACCCAAGATGGCAGCCTCCAGTGCAGTAGACAGAAGTTACGTCTTGTTCCAGGATTTGGAATGCTGCATTCTCACAGGAGGGAGATGCACAATGATATGATACCACCGAGTGGCGTAAACAGGACTATGACCCCGATTCATGACAGTGTGTAGTGTCGGCAGAGCTTCCTCTCAAGCTCAGAAAGCTCTAGGGCAACATCTTCATGGAGAACCGAAATATCTCTTGAGGAGAAGGTGCCAGTGAGTAAAATTTAATCTAGGGTCATGTTGCTCAAGAGCTTCCAAAAGCCACCATTGATGCCAGGTGGAACAGACTGAGCGATGGCACACAGTGACTAGACATTTGGCTTAGCTTATGTCTCTACATGTGTCGCCACAGGTATTTTCTTGCAGGCTGCACAGTGCATGAATCCTGCGTGTCTGCATGAACCAGTAGACTACGTCCTGTCCTTATTACCTCGGAGTTGTGTGTAAAGTTGGCGTTATTCCGATAATGCTCAAGTTGCTTGTGCCTTTCCTTTGCTTGGGAAATTTATGTGCCCAGGTAACTTCAGTATCCTTATGGTGAACATGCCTTATATGACAGCATCATTTTGAGACAGGTTCCTCACAGTACAGGCAGTACTGCTTTTTGTTATATGCCCTGGAGTCATCACTTTTTTGCAAAGTGTTTGGACGGACACCGCATCTTATTTCGACCTTCTGTGTTTAAATCACTGCTGCCATTAGGTTAATAAGCATCTGTAGAACGAGTCTCTATGTTACTTTATTTCGTTCCACTGCCCCGCAATGGCGCAACACCGCTGATGTCTGAACTATTCTCCTCTGAAGGGTCGGGGACATACTCCTCTCCTCTGCTCTGCAGGCTATAGAAGGTGCCAACACTGGGCTGTGTCATGATCTGCTGTGACCATCTCCTGTTATGTATAACAGGGCAGGAAAGCTACAATCTCCTTCACTTCTGACGCGTGCTTGACTGTGTGTATGAGCCAATGGTGGAGTACACACATTCTCCTCCACAACATATACACATCCACACTTTTGTCCAACCAAAGTGACTCGTTGAGACATGGCAGATTTTGATGCTGAGTATATTAACAAGGGCTCCTGCATAGTCAGTGTCGTGAGGACCTCATCTCTTGTCCCTACTACGGCTGAGGTCCCCACAGTGTTGGTGTATGAACTGGTCAATGGCCCCACAGTATAGGAATGCTGTAAGGCAGATGTGCTAACCACTACGCCACCCAGCATTCCTGTTAGTACTCTCAGTCTCCACTCAATGTTCCCCGAGATCTGGGTCTATATTTCTCAGATATTAGGGTAACTTGTCTCTCGAATATAACTCATTATGGTGACAGGGCAACACTCTGCTACCTCTTTGTGAGGTGTGCACACATCACAGATACATGTGCAGCGCTTCTGATAAGAATCTGATTAAGAATAGATGGGTTTCTAGGCAAGATACTGATTTGGGGCATTCCCCTACCCCATATAAATGGATTAGAGTAAGGACTATTCCTCAGGGCTCCCTGGGCCTTGTCTGCACTATTTGGATCTCTAGTGATGTCATTACAATGTGCACCATACTAATTTAGTGCAATAAATACGGTAGTTCATTATGGATTAATAGTGATGATGGCTCGATACAGCTGAGGTCAGAACACATAAAGTCCTAGGTGATGGTAAGGACTTGGCTAGTAGATGGTTTTATTGGTTTTCTTCCATATTTTTATAAATTCTTTAACAATTGGTGCAATATTGGTCAGTTGTAAGGATTAGACATTAGTAACATTTATTGGCCAAAATGAGTTCTCTCAAGTCTCAGAATTAAGGGTCTCCATTTTAGCCCCCATGCTAACATTTATACTATTTATACAAGTAAAATCAGGAAAGAAGTTAGAAGGAGAAAGGAGATGGTTGAATCTGGGCACTTGTGAAGTCTCTAATCACTATTCATGTAATAATACATACATATGTAATTCATATAATAACATGGAGGACACACAAGATTGGTGCATCATGAGGTTGGTGAATCATTCAGTACAAAATGCCTTCAAAACGCAGCTGTAGGAACTGTAAGAGCGGCGGTGGTAACGGCAAGATGGGCAGCGTCTGGGCGAGTCTTCCCTCCAAATGGAAGCGGAGAGTGCAGCGACAGAGATGCTGGAGAGATCGTGGACTGCGTGACAGCAAGAAAACCGACTGGAAGAACTCGGGGTGTTTCTAAAAAGATTTAACGCGAAAGTGTGAGAACAAGGAAGAGAGTGCAGCGGTCATAACAAAAGTTATAGAAACCAGGTCAGGGCCTAGAAGACAGCAAGACAGTTACAGAGACCGTGCTAGGGTCAGGGAGATAATACCGGAGCCAGGGGGAGACTACAAGAGTTACAGAGACCGTGCTAGGGTCAGGGAGATAATACCGGAGCCAGGGGGAGACTACAAGAGTTACAGAGACTGTGCTAGGGTCAGGGAGATAATACCGGAGCCAGGGGGAGACTACAAGAGTTACAGAGACCGTGCTAGGGTCAGGGAGATAATACCGGAGCCAGGGGGAGACTACAAGAGTTACAGAGACCGTGCTAGGGTCAGGGAGATAATACCGGAGCCAGGGGGAGACTACAAGAGTTACAGAAACAGTACTAGAGTCAGGGATGAACTACAAGCGTCACAGAGACAATGACAGGGTCAGGGAGAGACTACGAGAATTACACATTTAGTGCCAGGGGTAGGGAAATACTACAAAAGTTACAGAGACAGTGCCAGGGTTAGGGAGAGACTATGAGAGTTATAGAGAGAATGCCTGAGTCACGGATAAACTATGAGAGTTACAGAGACAGTGCTAGGGTCAGAGAGAGACTATGAGTGTTGTAGAGAGAGTGCCATGGTCAGGGAAAGGCTACAAACATTACAGAGACAGTGCCAGGGTCAGGAATAAACTATGAGAGATGCAGAGACAGTACGGGGGTCATGGAAAGACTGCAAGAGTTACAGAGACTTTGCCACGGTCAGGGAGAGACTATGAGAGTTACATAGACAGTGCCAGTGTTAGGAAGGGACTATGAGAGTCAAAGACAGAGTGCCAGGATCAGGAAGAGACTACTAGATTTACAGAGACAGGGTCAGGAAGAGACTACTAGATTTACAGAGACAGGGTCAGGAAGAGACTACTAGATTTACAGAGACAGGGTCAGGGAGAGACTACGAGAGTTACAGAGACAGGGTCAGGGAGAGACTACGAGAGTTACAGAGACAGGGTCAGGGAGAGACTACGAGAGTTACAGAGACAGGGTCAGGGAGAGACTACGAGAGTTACAGAGACAGGGTCAGGGAGAGACTACGAGAGTTACAGAGACAGGGTCAGGGAGAGACAATGAGATACTGTGGAGAGGGGCCTATGAAGCTACTCACCATTCCAGCGGTGAGTATTCCTCCTCTTCTTTTGCAGGTCCCGGTGGCAGCGGGCAAGTGAGTCAATCAGGGCTCACTTCCCGCTACTGGCCAATCAGTGGCCGGACAGTTAGGGGGCACAAGGCCCCATAGTTAGCCAGTTTGGGGGGCACAAGGCCCCATAGCAGGGCGCCAGTCCCTTCAGTGTAGCAGGGCGCCAGGCTCTTCGGTGTAGAGAGGCGCAGGCTTCTGGATGAGGGGAGCGATAAGCTCCTGCCAGAGTAGCAGGGCGGCTGCCCTGTAGTGTAACAAGGACATTGGGTCCTTGCGGTTAGAGGGACAGAAGGTCCTTATGGTTAGCAGGGCAGTATGCTCTTATAGTTGGTAGTGGACGTTCAGCCCAGTTCTAGCTGGACGCTAGGTCCCGGAGTAGCGTAGGGGACACTTGGGCCCTTGGTAGTTAAGTAATAAAGTACTGTGAGTGGCATACAAAGCTCATCCATCCGTCCGGAAGGGCACCTAAAGTTCTGATCCCCAGGACAAGGCGGGTTTAACAGCCGGGGCTCGGGCCGCGGGTGGAGGCCTGCGTACGACAGAGTGCCAGTGGATCCGGACGACTGAAGATGGGTGAGTAGGAGAATCCCGGTCTTGGAGGCAAAAGGTACTCTGCGTTCTGTAGAGGTCCCTCAGGATTGAGTAAGTATCTGGGGTGTTGGGGCAGGGCTTGTTCTGTGTGGCATTGTCTCCCTTGTTTTACAGGTGTTGGTCATAAGACAAGGATTACAGAAGACCCCAGAAAGCGAGGACCTAGAGCAGAAGGGATAGAGGGAGTCACCATCGTAGACTCGCGTCTGTGACTATAGCCGCAGCGAGAGCTGTTCCCGTGGCGCACTCACCTTGTGGAGCTGCCCTCCCGTATTTTCCTCTTTTCCCTTACAGTAAAACAAGTGCCCTACACACGAGAACAGGGGCCCCTCTCCCTTGTTGGAGAGATACAGAGACAGTGCCAAGGGCAGGGTGAGACTACAAGAGTTCCAGAGACAGTGTTAGAGTCAGGGAGAGACTACGAGAGTTACAGAGACAGTAACAGGGTCATTGAAATAAAACAGGCATTACAAAGATAGCGCCAGAGCCAAGGGGAGACTACAAGAGTTAAAGGAACAGTACTAAAGTCAGGGATGAACTACAAACGTCACAGAGACAATGACAGGGTCAAGGAGAGAACACGAGAATTACAAATTTAGTGCCAGGGGTAGCGAAATACTACAAATGGGCCGGATTCAGTGAGATGATAAAGAGTTTTGTGCCATGCTGCTTTTACCCCTTTCACACTGTGCCATGCTGCCTTTGCTGCCCCTTCACACGGTGCCATGCTGCCTTTGCTGCCCCTTCACACTGTGCCATGCTGCCTTTGCTGCCCCTTCACACTGTGCCATGCTGCCTTTGCTGCCCCTTCACACTGTGCCATGCTGCCTTTGCTGCCCCTTCACACTGTGCCATGCTGCCTTTATCCCTCTTCACACGCTGCCATGCTGCCTTTATCCCTCTTCACACTCTGCCATGCTGCCTTTGCTCCCCCTTCACACGCTGCCATGCTGCCTTTGCTCCCCCTTCACACGCTGCCATGCTGCCTTTGCTCCCCCTTCACACGCTGCCATGCTGCCTTTGCTCCCCCTTCACACGCTGCCATGCTGCCTTTGCTCCCCCTTCACACGCTGCCATGCTGCCTTTGCTCCCCCTTCACACGCTGCCATGCTGCCTTTGCTCCCCCTTCACACGCTGCCATGCTGCCTTTGCTCCCCCTTCACACGCTGCCATGCTGCCTTTGCTCCCCCTTGCTTCCGTTCCTTCACATACCTTTTCTATTGGCTTATTTTTTCTATTTTCTTCACTTCTTGCTTCTTGCTTGCTGACTCCTCTCTGCGCTGCTCCTCACTGATGTTGGGCGTGGCGACATTCATTGTGGACGGAGCAAGGAGGAGGAGTGTCGATGCCGCAAACAGGTGGACTCATTCTGGAGCCACCGGTTCGCCGTACTGACCTTAAAATTAGGTATCGGTTCTGGCGAACCGGCTGAATCCCACCACTGCATATAGGTTAGGTCACTAGTGATTTACAGGGGAAGGGGACAGGTAATAGTGGAAGGGTAACTGGAGAAGAGTAACAGGGGACAGGTAACAGGGGAAGAGTAAAGGAACAGGTAACAGGCGAAGGGTATTAGGGAAAGTGTAACAGGGGACAGGTAACAGAGGAAGGGTAACGTGGACAGGTACTAGAGGAAGAGTAACAGGGGACAGGTAACAGGGAAAGGGTATCAGGGAAAGGGTAAAGGGGATAGGTAACAGGGGAAGGGTATTAGGGAAAGGGTAACAGGGGACAGGTAACAGAGGAAGGTATTAGGGGAGGGGTAATGGGACATGTACTAGAGGGTAACGTGGACAGATACTAGAGGAAGAGTAACAGGGGACAGGTAACAGGGAAAGGGTATCAGGGAAAGGGTAAAGGGGACAGGTAACAGGGGAAGGGTATTAGGGAAAGGGTAACAGGGGACAGGTAACAGAGGAAGGGTATTAGGGGAGGGGTAACAGGACAGGTACTAGAGGGTAACGTGGACAGGTACTAGAGGAAGAGTAACAGGGGACAGGTAACAGGGAAAGGGTATCAGGGAAAGGGTAAAGGGGACAGGTAACAGGGGAAGGGTATTAGGGAAAGGGTAACAGGGGACAGGTAACAGAGGAAGGTATTAGGGGAGGGGTAATGGGACATGTACTAGAGGGTAACGTGGACAGATACTAGAGGAAGAGTAACAGGGGACAGGTAACAGGGAAAGGGTATCAGGGAAAGGGTAAAGGGGACAGGTAACAGGGGAAGGGTATTAGGGAAAGGGTAACAGGAGACAGGTAACAGGGGAAGGGTATTAGGAGAAAGGTACTAGAGGATGAGTAACAGTGGACAGGTATTAGGATAAGAGTAACAGGGGGCAGGTAACAGGGGGAGGGTATCAGGGGACAGGTAATGGAGTATGGGTAACGGAACAGGTAACAGGGAAACAAGATGGGTTACAGGACTCTAGAATCATTCTCCAGACTAGAAATTCTATATAATGGGGAGAGATTTGTAGGTGTAATTTCTGCCTCTGCAGAAGCTTTGACATATATACAGTGACTTCTATATACTGTGAATTACACATACTGTGACTGAGCATAGTCAGAGAATGGATGTTTTGAAGTGAGTTAATTAATAAAAATTCCTAGTAATTTATGACTAAGTTGAGATTAAACTTGTACAAGTTTAATCTCACGCTTTCCCTATAATTAAAGCTTTAGAGCACACATATGCATGTCTACATTGTGTATGTATATATTAATATATTTTCACTGCACGTATGAGATCATGTATTTAAAATTGTATGTGTGAATATTAAGGCTCAGGCATGGAGACATGTTTTAACATTTCCAGACCATGTTGTATCAGATTAAAATTTATATAAAATTTAGAGATAGATTGAAATAGACTATGCATTGTCTTTTGACCTGATATAGATAAGAAGCATATAAATCTATCCATTATATAATTAAATAGCATATACAGTTCATTTTATACTTAGATATAGCACTACTGCCCTCTACTGTGCAAAGTTAGTATTAGTTTCTGAGTCTAAGCATGAAGACTTAATTATTTCATAATGAAGAATTTACATAAGGTCCAGAGTGAGATATTAATTCAGATATCTGTTGGAACAAGTCATGCCAGTCTCCTCCATGAAGACTCATGATTCAACCTGAAGGGCCAACAGGCTTTAAGTGGGCTCCTCATGTGTATATCCAGAGATATTTAAGTAAATCACTTTCCTCTGCTTCTTTTGTGTTGTTTTATCATTCTCTCTTTGTGTTAGTTTTACAGGATGACCCCAGATACAATTCCTCTGCTTGTCCCTGGTGGCAACAACAAACACACAGTGACATCGACTGACCCACTGCACATCCTCTGGTACAGCCTCAGCCCAATCCTCTGTCCCTCGCAGTTTACTGTATGTGTTCAGTAGAACCTCAACCGTGCGCGGAGATGAGCAGCAATAACGCAGGACCTGAAATGTGGGCGGAGAACACAAAGCCTAAAACAATGTAATCAGGTCACCTTGGCCCCAGAGATCTCTCTCATATATATATATATATATATATATATATATTACACACACATCCATATAGAGGGTTCACATGCCAAAGCCACCAGGGTTGCACCCACAGTACTCCAAAGTAGGTGCAATCTACAAAGTGAAGCCTAAGCAGACACACAAAGACTTTGGAAAACAAATGGTTAACTAAATGGGGATTAGGTGCTTAGTTTTGCATTGACGTAGAAAAATAAGATAAGTAAAAAGTAATTTTGCGGGATGAGATTGTTCAAATGAGATAAAGGTTTGGAGCAGTATTTTAAGAGGAGACGTTTAAAATAACGAGCGGGGTGGCCTTAAAGCGGTCGGAGTTTGGACTTTGAGACTCATATTTACTGTTTCTACCTTGTGTATTTCAGATTTTATTAGCGATTTATGGGGCTATGGGTTCAACTCCAACCTGGACCCCAACTTCCAGCAGTTTATATTGTATCCTTGTGTTTGCCTGGGTTTTCTCCCACAGTCCAAAACTATACTAGTAGGTTAATGGCTTCTGACAGAAATGAAATAATGAAGTGTGTGTGTGTGTGTGTGTGTGTGTGTGTGTGTGTGTGTTGTGTGTGTGTGTGTGTGTGTGTGTGTGTGTGTGTGTGTGTGTGTGTGTGTTTTATTCTCTTATACTTTTATGTGTATTACTTTAAATGCTTTAGCAAACAAGGCAGAGTCGAGGCAATGCCAACATATCTTGCCAGGGCGTTGTCTCAGGGGTTACTACACCGCTGCAGAGAATGTATTCTTCTTATCGCTATTGTACCAATTAAAAGCCTGAATTCAAGTATACAACCATAAATGTAAGTGGTTCCCAGGACCCTCAGTTTTCTGACTATAAAAGCTAGATTGCAATGCAACACGGTGTGTCTCATGTCTGGACCAAATCCATGGTTGCTGTCAGAGTTTGATCAACTTGTCCAGCTCTTCTAATACCGGGGAAGAAGGGTGCCCTGGGAATCATGGTTGATCAAACAACTTCCAAAGTCCATAGTTGGAAGATAAGTTGCTAATTTACTTTCACTTTCTATAGCCTGTGCTAATTAAAACTAAGTAATTTGTTGCATTGTCCCTATTATCTACATTATTATTTTTTTTAAGTGGCTTCTGCTACTCCCTCACAATAAAGCTCATTTGAGATAGAAACTGAGGCTGATGTGTTATTAAATGATTCGAACCTCCGAACCTGGTTTTCCACTGGAAACAAGTATATTAACAAAATGCCCAATGTATATTGCGGGATCGATAGGTTGTTACAGTAATTCTGCCCAATAACCCCTGAGATCCACAAGATCCAGCAACCTGTGATCCTATGTGAGAGCAATTAGTAAGTTAGTTTGGTGAATCTTCAGACTCGTAGCCAGTAGGTGACCGCAGGTAAACTGAGATAAACACATCTCCCACCTCCGTGCATTAAGAAAGGTTTTACTATTCGCTCTTATACCAATTATTACAATAGGAGACTCTACCAGTTGTCAGTTTCCATGGTGATTAACCCTTTACCTGGAGGTAAAGAATGTCTTTGCCATCCCTGGTTGACACCTTATATACACTGGGTTGTGTTTCTGACTCTGGCTTTGAAAAAGGGCTGATAACCCAAATTTTGAGCGTTTAAGGGTAGCACCCGCCTATTCTCTGCATATCCAGTAAATGCTACCAGGCCTGTTATATAGAGTACATACAGTGTGCGTATATGATATACGACACTTTTTGTTTTTTGTTCTAACCTCAGTATAACTTGGCTTCTTCTGTTAGGTGATGTATATAGTAAGTACACATATAATCATACTCAAATGCAAACGTTTCCATCCCTTGAAGTACATACTATACAAATTTTGGAGCTTGATAACTTGGCCTAGATAGCAGTCCCCAATGAAAATGATGGGACTGCAGTGTTCTGCAATGCTTAGACGAATGCAGAAGATATCTCTGAATAACTATGATACTGAAATATGGAAACTGCTGCATGGTTTAGGCCCCAGGGTGACGTCTGTGTGTATAGTCTCGCCCACGTCTCATGGTTATATTCCAAGATCTCATGTCCTGTTCCTATACTTTAATTACAGTTTGTCTCCTACCATTCTGTCCATGGTGTCATTTCTCACCTTGATAAGTGCTCCTGGCCACACGCGTACGGCACCATGATTCAGCAGCGCCCGCACAATCAGTTCTGGCTGATTTTGGAGCTTGTAGGAGGTAACCTGTAGTATGTTCTGCATGGCCGTGTTCCCGCTGTAACTCATTGTGTTCACCTCCGCCCCTTGCTCCAAGAGCAGCTCCACCACATGAGGATTGGCGCTCTTACATGCCAAGTGCAGCGGACTTTGCTGGTCATTATCTCGAGCTTTGATGTTGGCCCCCCCTTGAATGAGACGTTGGCACACCCGATAGTATCTTTCCAATTCTGGGGGAGATTGGGGCTGAGTGCACGCAACAATTAATGGCGTCTCACCCTGTACATCTCTCTTATCTATGGTGGCTCCATGGCGGAGATAGAGGTCCACATGTTCCAGCAAACCATGACGTGCAGCCACATGTAGTGGGGTAAACCCCTCGTCCTCCGTCTGCCTGTTAATGTAGGCACCGTATTGCAGGAGCAGCTTGGCACAACTGGAAAAATGAAGAAAGGAATCATGGGACGTTACAGAGTTTCACTAAACTATAGTATTATTAAATATTACTTATATTCTGTATTTCATCTAGATTGATGGCTGTACTTTATCATTTTTAATCCTCTGAAAGGACTTTGTCTTTCTAAATTTGTTTGGTTTCACAATTATTAATTATAAAGATATTATTGCACCGGGAAAGTGTTTATCGATATGGAAAGAGAAGGTGTCGGTGGGGAAATTGGAGATCTATAGGTGGTTCCAAGAACTGTCTCAGAAATGAATGAAATAGCTGCAGTGACAGCTGTAACCAGAGGAGATTCATTTGGGGAGTCATGTGGGGCTGCTCTCTTATTACTTGTACCCCAGATATACTCCCTCCCCCCCCCCACACACACACAAACACACACACACACAAACACACACACACACACACACACACAACCACACACACACACACACACACACACACCTCCGTGCAGTGCCAGATCCAGTAGTTTACTAGACTCATTTATTATAGTTCTGAAGTCGTATTACACCCACGTTACTGTCTTCCTTCAAACATCTGAGGCGGGTGCAACACAATCTTGTAATTCAGGGAGTTCTGGTTACAAAACATTTAGAAATAAATAGTTATTTATGTGAAAAAAGAAAATGAAAAATGTGGCAGTAAGAATAGAGAATGGAGAATAGAGGAGAAATTGGATGCTTGGTGTTGTAACCATAATAATAATTCTCATTAGACGATAGTCGAGCAAGGAACTGAAATTTCTCAAAAAATACGTCCCTTCCATAAAGCGATTGGAGACATGATCCACCCACTAAGAATCCTCCGTCAGGCTCATTCTGTGGCTCTCAGCGGACTAAGTACGTCCACGGCTCACAGAAGAACTTCCTCCACTTCTATAGACCATCTCCCATGGACTTGCCTTAATGTAGTGTTCATGGCTATCAGTTGGTCCCTCTTCAGTTCTATATGTTTAAATTGTGGATATAATGTTGGTGAACTTATTTCTGAAACACAATAGGACTCACCCTGTTCTGTCTCCACAACAACGTAACGTAATATGATATGATCTCAGTTCAATTCTACATCTACTATTATTATATTATATTATGTTATATTCTTCTTACGTGTAACAGACAAACAGGGTGGGAGTGTTGAGCTGGTCAGGATCCTAACTTAAAAGAACGTTAAACCTTACACTGTTCATTGTATCCCAAATTACTGCTATCTTTTAGGTTTCCATTGATAGTTACTATTTGTATCAGATTAATATTCCATCTCAGCCATCTGCAAAATACCTTCTCTCCTCGTCAACACACCACATAGATCCTATACAGTCTGCTCTACTTTGTGATTAATTACAATTACAATCTGGACATGAATCCAAGACTATTATAGTTCCCATAGATTACTTGGTCAATAGTCCTCATAGTAATGTGACCTGTAGTGTCCATACAACTGATATTTTCCTAGATGTGACACCCCACAATGCCACGACTCACTGGTAGGACTCTGGTGTCTTGCAATGGTGGAGAGGAAACAAGCCCTCTTGGGACTCTGCATTAGAATTGGCTCCATAACTCAGTAGGACCCTCACAGATTCTTTTTGGCCATTTTCACAAGCTCCATGCAGGGCAGTTTCTCCACTTGGAGCAAAGTCCACATCTGCCCCCTTCTTCAGGAGCAGCTGGAGGCAATCTGTGTATCCGCGACTTGCAGTAACATACAGAGGGCAGGTGAACTCCTCCTCATACGTCAGTGACCAGATTCCTGGGGGAAGAGAAGGTCAAGTCCTTTTGTCAGTAATTTAGATTTCTCACTACTAATATCCTACTTATATAACTCTTGTGACATACTCAGAGCTGTTGGCTTATAATGATAGTACTTTTGCTTGTGGGGGGATCCTCTGGGTCTCTGTGACAAGTAATACTCCTGTACAGCACCCTCCACATTGCGGGGGAATAGTCATACACACATACATGATCGCCGAGCACTTCCTCCTACGGTCACTGTGGGGAGCACTGTTACCCAATGTAATGTGAAGGGGAATGTCATACACACATACATGATCGCCCAGCACTTCCTCCTACGGTCACTGTGTGGAGCACTGTTACCCAATGTAATGTGAAGGGGAATGTCATACACACATACATGATCGCCGAGCACTTCCTCCTACGGTCACTGTGGGGAGCACTGCTACCCAATGTAATGTGAAGGGGAAAGTCATACACACATACATGATCGCCGAGCACTTCCTCCTATGGTCACTGTGTGGAGCACTGCTACCCAATGTAATGTGAAGGGGAATGTCATACACACATACATGATCGCCGAGCACTTCCTCCTATGGTCACTGTGTGGAGCACTGCTACCCAATGTAATGTGAAGGGGAAAGTCATACACACATACATGATCGCCGAGCACTTCCTCCTACGGTCACTGTGGGGAGCACTGCTACCCAATGTAATGTGAAGGGGAATGTCATACACACATACATAATCACTGAGTACTGCCTCTTATTGCAGCCTGGACAAATATATACAGTTTGGAGCTAACAAGTTTGTAACTAAACATTTGAGAGGGACGCAAATATGTTTATGGATTGGACTATGCAGATAAGTACAATAATCAACATCAAGGGAACATTACTATAGTTTAAGCACAATACTTCAAACAACGATGCTGATGCCTCCAAACAATTTTTACCTATTACCTCATTAAACTGTCCCTACAAAATAAAATCCTGCCCGTACCCCTAAAAAGCTGAGTATAAATAGTGTCATCCCACAAAATAATCTACAATCCTGCGCCCCCCCCAAAATGTGTTATAGCCTGAGCCTGTGCCCCCAACATTGTCCTGATCCCAACAAATAATCCCCACACAAGTTGCTGCATCCCAAACTTGGCCAAACTTCCTCAAATGCACCAAATGGGACCATTAGAAATGTCTCCTGGAATCCAGATCTTCCCCACATAACGTTGCTGAAGACTATACTATGGACGGAGGTGGGTGTATAACAGCTAAACGCAGGTGGTCCAGTGACCCAGCCCAAGGTAGCCAACTATGGAACCAGCCCAGAGTCCCCAACCAAGCCGGCCCCTGCTGAAGACTATACCATGGGCCAAGGTGGCTGCATAACAGCTAAATGCAGGATGTACGGAGGGTGCACTGCAGCCAATGAGGGGAGTGCACAGAACAAGGGGATTTCTCAAATTGCCAGGATACACCTGTGCCAGGAGCCGCTGAACAATTTATTATGGGGACCGCATAGGTAAATACGGGGAATTTTTAAATTTACTGTAACATATTCATTCTCCATGTAATGTGAAATCCCTTATATGACTATACAAAGTGTGATACAGAATCACAGTATAAAGCAAATATACACAAACACACAACTTGTCTGTTAGAAGCTGGAGGAGCTCGACATTGGTCAGCAGACTCCATAGGTGGCATTAGGGAATCCCATGGTCATTTGTAGCAGAATATAAATGGCGTCAAACAGTCCTACTAGAATATTGTGCTGTTCCTATTGGTGGAACCGAGATTTCTGTAGAGTGTTATTTATCTATATCAGTAAATACAGAATGTGGAGATCATGAAGTAAAGCGGCATTTGCTGGAGCTCTACAAATACACAATGATGATGATGATGATGATGATGAAGGAATATGCAGAGTATGTGCTGAACTTCATCAGCAGGAATGAATCAGAATATTATTTGAGACTCACAAGAACTTACAATTTAATGGGAGAAAAGATACATTTATCAGGGACCCATAAAACATGAATATGGGGTGTACATTTGTAAGTGCTCAGTAGTATGGAGTGATCCAGTCACATTGATATCATCAGAGATTATGCTGGAACATGGGATATACCCACCAGTACTCAGTGTGCACAGCTGCCAATATCTGCATAATAATCATAATGATCAAAGTGTAAAGTTCCCTGAAGAGAGGGAGGATTCCAGCGAATGGAGAGAGGAGGAGAAAGATGGGACTATGGGTGAGAGGAACATAGAAGAAAAGGAAAAGGTGAAGGGATATAGGAGGAGAAAGATGGAACTATAGATGGAAGAGAAGTAAAGGAAAAAAAGAATGTGAAGGTGGAGGAGAGAGAAGTAGAGAGATGGGACAACGGGTCAAAGGAAGGTAGATGAAAAGTAGATGCTGAAGGTGGAGATGAGGTGGGAGAGATGGGACTATGGGTGAAGAGAACTAGAGGAACAGGAGAAACTGAAGGTGGATATGAAGGGAGAGAGACAGAACTATAGGTAGAAGATAAGTAAGAGACAAGGAGAAGGTGGAGACGATGAGATAGAGGAGGAGAGAGATGAAACTATGGTTGGAAGAGAAGTAAAAGGAAAGGAGATGGTGTAGGTGAGGGGAGGGAGGAGGTAAGAGATTGGGTTATGGCTAAAAAAAAAGTACAAGACAATGAGAAGATGAAGATGAAGGTGAGGAGAGAGTGATGGAACTATGGGTAGAAGAGAAGTAAAGGAAAAAAAGGAGATGGTGGAGGTGAGGGGAGAAGAGATGTGGAGAGATGGGACTATGAATGGAAGAGAATTAGAAGAGAAGGAGAAGCTGAAGGTGGAGGTGAGAGAGAGAGGAGGAGAGAGTTAGAATAATGGGTGAAGGAGAAGGAAGAAATTGGAAAATTAGACAGGCTGAGTTTTGGGGAGGAGAGTGCAGGGATGATGGATAAACATACAGCTCTGAATCAGATGACATACGGGACAGACAATAACTGCTGTTGGAGGAAACTGTTGTGTGGTAAATTACATAATAATTTAATAGTCCTTATATTTACAAACTATGGAAACAGCATAATCACAAATGATTTGGACATCATCAACACATTGAACATAGGGCAGATTTAGAGTAAATCTAGAGAGGGGGCAGTTTTACACCTTGCATTACATGTTGGGGTACATTTAAGATATACAGACAGATCTCGAGTTGGGGCAGTATTTGTGTACTACATGTCAAGCAGACAGTGTTTTACATGTAAAAACAATTACATGTTCCCCTCTTATATCAGAGCATGGTATACATAGGTCTGTCCAGTTCCTTTAGGTCTAGATTTGCTCCTCACTAAATGAGGCCCCTCAGACATGTTGCACACACCTAATATAAAATGTGCACACTCACATTACACCAACTCACACTCACAGTGAGGTCACATACTCAGAGCATTAGGGTTGTAGCGATAGTTCCTCCATTCCTCCACATCACTTGTATCAAACAAAGAGTTGGGATGAATGAGGTCATCTGGGTCCTCCAACAGATTCTGGACGGCCTCTGTCTGCCCTGATAGAAGTGACAACCAATACTCCAGGGCTGAACCCTTCGCCTTCCGAGTCACAATCACCTCACACATGTCTCTGTCTATCTCACTGTCTAATAATAAAGGTATAAGACTGTCTGTCCTTGTGTCCTCTCTTCTCTTTCTCTTCCTATCGGACACTTTTCCAGCCCTCTGTCCCTGTGTCTGTCGGGTTTCTATATATAGAAAGTTTGGACTTCACCTCCTCATAGACAGTTACGTTCGACTATTTTATGTCCTGAGCTGGAGGGTTGGCAGCAGCTTCTAGAGTTACATATTTATCATCTCCAAGTTCTCTACATTCTGTTTCTAATAATGGATTCAGCTTTCCTAACAAGCTGGATAGAGTTCAGATGCCTCATAAGCGGTCCCATAGGTGGACAATAAGGAGGGTCTGCTGTGATAATAAGAGTCTGCTATAATATCCCTCATGTACCAGAGAGACTAAGAAATTATATATTTATAAAGGAGCTGTCCATTATACATCAGCTCAGATAAAGCAGAGATATTAATGTGTGGACAATGCGTCCTTCTTGATGTGATGGTCATAGGTCATGGTGGAGCTCAGTGCCCAGCAAATCCCCAGGTGACCTGGACCTGGGATCCACCATAGTGACCTAACCAATGCAAAGGACCAAGGGCTAAATCCTGGATCTTATTATATCTGTTCCACATCATACATGTCATCTCCTCTCTATGAACCACTGTCTAATTAATGTTGCTGGATTCTTTTGTTACTCTTTACAGGATATGTCCTTAAATAGTGGATATTATTAGTTGTGCGGGAGCCAACCAGGAGCCCTTGGAGAAAGCTGGCGGACGTCCTACAGTTTGATGTCTCTCAGTAGTGACCGGGCTCCAGCCAGTAGATAGAACATTTTCTGTGGTCACTAGGGAGTAGTTTGTGATGTGAAATTACCCCAATTATTTGCCTTGATGTGTCCACGGGGTCAGATTCCTCTCTGACCTTATTCCAGCAGTTACTGCTGGGATAGACCAAAGGACCTTAGAGATAAGTAATATGGGCCTTGTGTTGGGTTTTACGTTGCATTTTTTACAGACATGAAAAGATAAATACTGGCTGTTTTTCATATAGCACACAAATACTTGATAGCTTTATTCTTACACTGACATTTAAAGTTGATCTAGAACATGTCCTACCCCAACTATAAATCTGACATCACATTTTAAATATACCTCCCCCTCCAATGCAACATGATTTTGTCAAGGTGCAAAGTTACTCCTTTTTTTGCTTTCCTTACCTTAGTGACTCAGACCCAATAATTTCTTGTATTCTGCAGCTGGTTTGATGGTGTATAGATAACACCAATATGATATTGTATTAATTATTGGGTAGAACGTTTACTGGCCAGAGAGAATATTGTCCTTGATTAAGTATGTGTTGTTATTTATATTATACTCATAAAGTAGATTTTTATGCTACAAATATGTCCATATCCTTATCTTTTTCTTGAATATATATATATTTATATGCTTGTTGAAGATTTTCATAGAACTGTGTATTGATCTTCTCTGTCTTTATTTTCTAAAAGTTTGGTTATTGATTTGTTAGTTTGTTTTAGCTTTTGCCCTTTAGAACAGATTTTGGCAAAGAAATGGCAAATGGAGATTCCTCTATAAGGAGTTATCTATTGAGGAAGTCAAACAAACAATCATGGAGCTTGAAGGCCCCACAGTATCTAGGCTGGATGGATTCCCTCTGAATTCCTGAGGTGCTCTCCCCCATGTTGTCTGGGCTCTTCACCTCTATCCTACAGGGATCGGAATGGTCAACACCCAGGCAGAGACTGTGGTCATTACCAAGCACGGCAGAGATCTCAATACATGTACTAGTTATTGACCCATCTCGCTACTTAATGTAGATTTTAAATATTTACCAAACTCTTAGAAACATACTTGAGGGATGATTTTCTCCTTAGTACACCCAGACTATGTGGGATTTATTCTAGGCTGAAAGGTTATGGAATGGATAACATCATGTGAATCATTGATCATCATTGCAACAAACTCACAGCTTCTCCCTGCCCTCGTGGTGGACTTAGACAATGTCACCTAATCAATACAGTATCTTGGCCTTTCATGCAATGAACCCACTTCTCATGGACTTGAGAGGTAACTCCCACAGAAGTGTTGCAGCCTTACTTTATAACCATTCTGCTTTAGTGCTGAACGTTGGGTTGTCCCTCACATTTTAAATATGCAACAGTGCTATGTAGGGGTTTCTCACTTGTTTCTCCTGACATTTGTCTTGATGATGGAACTATTCACTGCTAAGATAAAGCTCAAGCTCAAGCTTGCACTATACACTGTTTAAGCCCCTAATTTCTCTCAACAACTTACTCAAGGAAAATAACACATATAAGGAGGTTTCAAATGTTAAAATAAATACAGACAGCTGAAGTTCTGGACATAAATACACCCTCCCCCACATACCAACAATTTGTTAGAAGCAAATTAAAACTTTGTCTGGCAATCTCAGAAACTAACATACCTCAGCGTGCACATGACAAAAAGTTATAAACTTCCCACCTTTTTAGGATTTCTAAAAACAGAACTCAAACTGGAATATGCTTTTATTATTCTTCTTGGCTGTCTGGTCACTGCAGCTATAGTTTGTAAGCTATAGTGGTGCTTGTTCACGTACCTTGTTTGTCATTGTATATTCCTGTATTGTAATCATTATATTTTTATAGTTCTTTTGAATATGCTTAAGTGGTATATTAAACGATGGCAATATAACTGAGGTTTAAAGGTCATTTATAAATGTACAAAAGCAGGGAGCCTTTTATGTGCAGCCTCCTCAATCATAACAACTGGTGGTAGAAGTGGGATTAAATGTGCCTAATTATCCACCTAGTATAGTCATAGAAACACACCCACATCACAAGGCAGTGTCCTATGAAAATTAACTTGCAGGTTTGTTGGTCAGGTGATCACGGTCACTATGTCTCTACATTCCCCACCTGCCACCTAAGTCACCATCTCGTCACACCCACCACCACACTCTCACACCCACCACCACACTCTCACACCCACCACCACACTCTCACACCCACCACCACACTCTCACACCCAGGAACCCTCCACACTCTCACACCCACCACCACACTCTCACACCCACCACCACACTCTCACACCCAGGAACCCTCCACACTCTCACACCCACCACCACACTCTCACACCCAGGAACCCTCCACACTCTCACACCCACCACCACACTCTCACACCCACCACCACACTCTCACACCCAGGAACCCTCCACACTCTCACACCCACCACCACACTCTCACACCCAGGAACCCTCCACACTCTCACACCCACCACCACACTCTCACACCCACCACCACACTCTCACACCCACCACCACACTCTCACACCCACCACCACACTCTCACACCCACCACCACACTCTCACACCCAGGAACCCTCCACACTCTCACACCCACCACCACACTCTCACACCCACCACCACACTCTCACACCCAGGAACCCTCCACACTCTCACACCCACCACCACACTCTCACACCCAGGAACCCTCCACACTCTCACACCCACCACCACACTCTCACACCCACCACCACACTCTCACACCCAGGAACCCTCCACACTCTCACACCCACCACCACACTCTCACACCCAGGAACCCTCCACACTCTCACACCCACCACCACACTCTCACACCCACCACCACACTCTCACACCCACCACCACACTCTCACACCCACCACCACACTCTCACACCCAGGAACCCTCCACACTCATCACCTCTCAATGTTCAACAACTATGTCACACTCTCCAGACCTTCTCTATATTGCACTTATCTATCTACTACACCGATCCCACACTCACCACCCCTCTATATATTCCTAGCACATCTTACACTCACCTCTCTACATTCCCCACCTAAATCACACTAAATACACCTACGTCACATTCACTACACTCATACTTGTTTCACTCACCTGTACACAAGTAGATACCACTATTACACTAACACATGTGTCTATTCTGTCATTTATTCACAAACAACTCTCACCACTACACTGTTACACTCAGACCTTTGTCTAGTCTGTCACTTGTACACAAGTATATCTCACTATTATACTCACACCTGTGTGTACTCTGTCACATATTCACAAACACTTATCCAGGTTTGTTTAGGTCATTTAACTGGATTTTCTCCTCACTAAATGAGCCCCATAGTGTCACTTTGATGTCTTTGACCCCAAAGCACCACAACCTTCACACATCTCATATAAAATGTGCACACTCACATATTAGGAACTCACACTCACAATGAGGTCACATACTCAGAGCATTGTAGCGATAGTTCCTCCATTCCTCCACATCACTTGTATTAAACAAAGAGTTGGGATGAATGAGATCATCTGGGTCCTCCAACAGCTTCTGGACGGCCTCTGTCTGCCCTGATAGAAGTGACAACCAATACTCCAGGGCTGAACCCTTCGCCTTCCGAGTCACAATCACCTCACACATGTCTCTGTCTATCTCACCGTCTAATAATAAAGGTATAAGACCGTCTGTCCTTGTGTCCTCTCTTCTCTTTCTCTTCCTATCGGACACTTTTCCAGCCCTCTGTCCCTGTGTCTGTCGGGTTTCTATATATAGAAAGTTTGGACTTCACCTCCTCATAGACAGTTACGTTCGACTATTTTATGTCCTGAGCTGAAGGGTTGGCAGCAGCTTCTAGAATTACATATTTATCATCTCCAAGTTCTCTACAATCTGTTTCTAATAATGGACTCAGCTTTCCTAACAAGCTGGATAGAGTTCAGATGCCTTATAAGCGGTCCCATAGGTGGACAACAAGGAGGGTCTACTGTGATAATAAGAGTCTGCTATAATATCCCTCATGTACCATAGAGACTAGAGATGTTCACTGACCCCCGTGTTCTGGTTTTGGATCTGGATTAGCTTTGTGTTTTGTTTTTGGTCTTGGCAAAACCGCCCTTGCGTGTTTTTGTTTTGGATCCCTATTTTTTTTCTAAAATCCCTATTTTATTTTATTTTTCTAAAATCACATAATTTAGCTTTTTTTCCCCCCTACATTATTATTAACCTCACTAACACTAATGTCAAGTCAAGGCCATTGTCATGCCTGGGCATAAGACCAAAAATCCACCTCTTATGTGTGGAATTAATTTTACACAAATCCTGACAACAGTTGTCTAGTCATTTGTAGCATTTGTAAAGCCACACTCAGTAGAGGTAGGGACCTTAACCATCTAGGAACCTCATCCATGTTACGCCATTTGAAGCAAGTTCATGGCAAGCTGTTGGGAAAATCAAAAACTTATGCTAAAAAATAACAACAAGCAGTCCAACATCAGCTAGATCCCTTCTCTCATCTAGATCCCGACACCTGCAATTTACACCCACAACACCTTCATCATCGGTATCCTCACAAGTGATTGGAGTTAGTCCTGCATCCAAGTTTCTAAGGCTAGATGACTCCTCCTCTATCCAGGACTCCTCAGAAGAATCCTTGAGCGTTAGTCCCACTGTTGCTACTGCTGGGGGTGGATCTTCAACCCAGAAGCAGACCAAGAAGAAGACTACTAGGAGTTTACAACAATTGACTGTTAAAAAGTCTTTGCAAGAGGAAGCAAATATGAAAACTGTCACCCAGTCGCAAAGTGGATCACAGACGCCATGGGGACTATGCTAGTATTAGATCTGCGCCCAATATCCACTATTAATGCAGCTGGTTTTAGACAGTTACTTGAGGTTTTCTGTCCACGTTACCAAATTCCATCACGACACCATTTCAGTAGAAAAGCTATTCCTCACCTCTACCAGAAGGTTCGTAAAAATGTAATTATTGGGCTACAAAATGCCACTCTACCCACTGTACACTTAACCACAGATATGGGGACAAGCGGAACTGGGCAAACTAAAGATTATATGATTGTGACAGTCCACTGGGTTGGTGATTCACCTTCACCTTCATCAAATTGATGGAGACATGAAAACAAAGGATATGGAGGACACTGCTCATTAGAGAGCTTACATTCTAAAGGGAAGAGGGTACAGCTGAAACAAGAGGAGCGAGTGTGGCTCAGAGTGGACATTGGGATAGTTGTGAGGGTGCATTAGTGTGAATAGTTTTATTGAGGAGAAGGTCACCTCTAAAAAAGAGATGGGTTTTCAAAGAGCATCCAAAGATTTGAAGGCTGTGGAAAAGTCTGATTGAGCGTGGTTGGGAATTTCATAAGTGGGGAGCAGCACGGGAGAAGTTTTGTAGGCGGGATTGAGAGGTGGTTATTATCAGAGACGAGACAAGGCGCAGGTCAGAGGTAATACCGCTGTCAACCTGTTTGAAAAACTAAGGGATGTCATTGCAACATGGCTTATCCTGCTTGGACTGTCCTGAGGATATGTGATTTCTGATAACGCAATGCAAAAATATTGTTAGAGCATTACAGCGGGGGGAAATCCATCCCATTCCCTGTTTTGCTCACACAATCAACTTGTTGGTACAGAACTTTTTAAAAAATGACAATGACATGCAGGAGATGCTGTTTGTGTCCCGAAATATATATTTTCGGGATTCTGCAACAGCATGTAGGAGAATGCAGCAGCTGCAAGAAGAATAGAATTTAGGGGGAATGTACTTTAGTCCAGCGCAGTGGAAAATACTTTCCGTGTTGTGCAAGGTGCTGAAACCACTCAAAGTAGTCACCTGTGAAGAGAGTGCAGACATTGTTAGCTTGAGTCAAGTGATTCCCCTAATTAGCCTTTTTGAAAAGCAACAAGAGAAATTGGAGGAAATGAAACAAAGCAATTCCGCTAATTATGTTGGACTTGTAGATTAAGTACTTTATTCGCTTTGCCAGGATCCCAGTGTTATCAACATCTTGAGATCGGATCATTACATTTTGGCAACTGTGCTTGATCCTAGGTTTAAGAGCTATGTCTTCTCTTTCTTTCCAACTGACCCAGATCTCAAGAGATGCAATGAACTCATGGTCAGCAAGCTGACAGCTCAAGTGGTACATGTCACAATGACGTCTCCTTCAGTTTCTCTTGAAATTGCTGCTAGAAAAAAACGTAGCTTTCCCAAGACACCCAGTGGTGATGCAGATGAGTCTGCACAACATTTTGACATTTGGTCTGGTCTAAAAGAATTTTAAAAGAAAATCGTGGCAGCTCTTCCGTAAAATGAACTACAAATTCCATGAGGAAGGCCATTACCGGCAATTTCATCAAAGTACACAGACTTCTGTGATGGTGGATTCCAGCGGGGATGAATTAGTATTGTTTGAGGATGATGTACACACTGATGAGAGTGAATATGATGACAGTGTAGATTGCAGGAGCTGAGATCTAGCTGAGAGAAGGGAGCTAGCTGATGCTGGTATGCTTGGTAATATTTTGGGTATAATGGCATGTTGCCAATTTTATGCTTTTCTACAGTAAACTTTCACCTTTACTAGAAAGGTGTTTTTTATTCTTTAAAAAGGTAGAAGCTTTTTATTTATATTTTTATTTCCATGACTTAAAACCACTATGCACTTGAACATAGGCTTTAGCACATGAGGTAGAGGGATTAGTTTCATCATGACTGAGACTGGAGAGTGACAAGAACAATCCCACCCCTCCTGTTTCTGTATGAGCTATGGCACAGTAGAATGTCACTGGAGACTTTTTGACAATTAGCAATGAACCAATGGAGCTCTCCTCTGTGTGAGTTACCTATATAACACAGTACAATGTGACTGCAGATTTAGAAGACCAAGCCTGCCAGACCTATTATTTCTATTTCAGCAATGACAATTAGCAATAGAGCAATGGAGCTCTCCTCTTTGTGTTGGTTACCTATATAACACAGTACAATTTGACTGCAGATTTAGACCAAGACTGCCAGTCCTATTATTTGTATTTCAGCAATGACAATTCGCAATGGAGCTCTCCTCTTTGTGTGTTACCTATATAACACATTACAATGTGACTGCAGATTTAGACCCAGACCGCCTGCCAGACCTATTATTTCTATTTCAGCAATGACAATTAGTAATGGATGGGCAGCACGGTGGCGAAGTGGTTAGCACCTTTGCCTCACAGCGCTGGGGTCATGAGTTCAATTCCCGACCATGGTCTTATCTGTGTGGAGTTTGTATGTTCTCCCTGTGTTTGCGTGGGTTTCCTCCGGGTGCTCCGGTTTCCTTCCACACTCCAAAAAGCATACTGGTAGGTTAATTGGCTGCTTTAAAAAAAATAAATTTGACCCTAGTCTCTCTGTCTGTCTGTGTGTGTTTGTAAGGGAATTTAGACTGTAAGCTCCAACGGGCAGGGACTGATGTGAATGAGTTCTCTGTACAGCGCTGCGGAATCAGTGGCGCTATATAAATAAATGATGATGATGAATGGATCTCTCCTCTTTGTGTTACCTATATAACACAGTACAATGTGACTGCAGATTTAGAAGACCAAGCCTGCCAGACCTATTATTTCTATTTCAGCAATGACAATTAGCAATGGAGCAATGGAGCTCTCCTCTTTGTTACCTATATAACACAGTACAATGTGACTGTAGATTTAGAAGACCAAGATTGCCAGTCCTATTATTTGTATTTCAGCAATGACAATTCGCAATGGAGCTCTCCTCTTTGTGTGTTACCTATATAACACAGTACAATGTGACTGCAGATTTAGACCAAGACCGCCTGCCAGACCTATTATTTCTATTTCAGCAATGATAATTAGTAATGGAGCAATGGAGCTCTGCTGAATGTCACTGGAGACTTTGAAGAACACTGCTACCCCTCCTCTTTCTTTTCTACCTGTGATACTGCCCAACTGCACTAGAGACTGCAAAGAACTGTGCTACCCCTTCTGTGTCCCTCTGTGAAATGGCGCTGGATCAACGTGGAGGGCGGTACTTACAGAATCCAAAACTTGTGAGATCCGACGACGTAACAATGAAGTTTTGCCTCGTTTTCAATTCCGAGGTCGTGTGAAAGTACCGAGCCGGATCTGCTAAGTTTGGGTGTTTTCGGTTCTCGGGGAACCGAGCCTGAGCATCTCTACTTTGTATGACTAGGTAAACCTCTAAGGGACTGATCTCATCTATGTACCACATGCTAACAACCCATGATCAAGAACCAAAACATCCCCATAAGATCATATTGCAGTGGGACATGGGGTAGATCCTGGACCCCTGGGAAAAAGTGATCATCACAATGAATAGCTCAGAGTTTGCTATGTGTCATTATATGCTACATTATACCATTGAGGTTACACACGGTATTCCCAGGAATCTCTAGTTTATGTTGGAGATTATGCTGATGGTGGACACTCTGGGTCTGAGTCATTAAGGTGAGTAAAGCATAAAAATAGAAGTAACTTTACACCTGGGCAAAACCATGTTGGAGGGTGAGGTAAATATAAAATGTGGGGACAGATTTATAGTTAGGGTCGGACATGTCCTAGATCAACCTTAGATTTCACTGTATAAATAAAGCTATCAAGTATTTGTGTTCTAGAATCTAGATGAAAAAACAGCCAGTGTTTATCTTATGTGCAAAATTAAAAAAATAGTTTTCTTACTTTCCTTAATGGCTCCGGCCCTCTGTCTCATATTTGGCAGAATTGTGTCAAAATAATGTTTAATACCAGGATATCTGATCAGTAATTCTCAGGACCATCAAACCTCATTCACAGATTCACTTCATTTCTTTCTTCTTCCAGTCTCCCCCGGAACTCCAAAACATACACAGAATCTTATAAGGCATATCCTAAGCACCACAAAATGCCAGATCACCTCTCATTAGACGAATCTAGATCCAACATCTCCATTATACACAGAGTCTGGCCAGTCTACAGAATGGAGCATATTATGATAATTATTCATAACTACACAGATACATTCTTTAAGGTCTGGACATCCCTTGGATGCACTATTGACAGGGTGACCCCTTCCTTCTTGTCCATAGCCCCCTCCCCACACGCTCACACTATCCTCAGCACCCAACTTGCTGAACCATCATTCTTGTCAGCTCTGATTCATATACTTCATTTTGTTACTGATATTTTTCAACAAAGTTGTGTGATGTGTGTACTCCCTTATACACACCCCTCTAAACACTTTATATTTCTGCAGCCTATTCCATCCAATTTCTAAAATGTTTACTAAAAAGATCTGTAAAATAAATTTGCCTATCATCAAATTCCCATAATACTTGGTTCAAGTTCTCCTATTTAACCTCTGCGCTCTCCTCACAGTGTCTTTCTTCTGCATCCACAGGATTACACCTGTTCCTCGTGTTCAGTACGGCCGATTCATTCAAGAATGTAGTGTATATATCTGTGCATGGTCATTGCACAAAACTACCACTAGTTTAATTCCCCATACGACCTATACATTGTAAGCTCTAATAGAGCAGGGTTCACTTACCTTGTCTGTTACTGTAGACTCCTGTATTGTCATCATTATATTTTTACAATTCTGTGGCGTATGGTTAGGTGGCATATTGAATGATGATAATATAATTGAGGTTTAAAGGCCGTTTATAAATGTACTAAAGCCCAGTCTTCTTTGTTCAGCCTCCTTGTTATGATTTGCCTTGTTGCCCTGTGTGCACATTACCCTGCAGTATCTGTGATTCTCCAGAGGAGCTGCTGTCCGGCCATTCTTCTATCAGGGGTTAACTAGCACTGCTAATTAATTATCCTCACCTGTCTGTGGCCTATATATGCCTGCTTGTTCTAGAATCCTTTGCTGGTCATTGATGTTTCTAGCCTGCTCATGTGTCTCTCTGTTCCTGGATTACCTGCATGTTTCTGGCTGCTACTACAAACTGGTTTCAGTTAAGTCATCTGCTGCATTTATTTATTATTTACTGCTTGTTTGCCAAGATCTGGAAATCCATTGTTCCATTCAGCCTGAACTGTTACTGTTTATTTTGCCTTACCTGGATTATACTTTTCTGCAATAAACAGTTTAAAACATTTATATCACGTGTCTGGCTCCATGGCTGTAATTAAGGAAGTGGTTTTGGACAGAACCCTAACACTCCTGAGCCACAACAAATGGTGGTAGAAGTGGGATTAAATTGTCCACCTAGCATTATTATAATTATCTTTTATTTGTAAGGTGGCACAAAAGATTAGCAGCGCTTTACATGAAGTTTACACTACAATACTCAGCAATGGAATAGTTAAAGGAGAACACGAGGAAAGAGGGCCCTGCACATGAGCGCTTACACCTGCAAGGGAAGGGAAAGACACAAATAAGGTGGTACGGAGATGGGGAGTGAAGGATGTAGTAGAGGCAATGGAGTTAGGAGTAGGGCTGATGGGCATGAATAAAGAAATGAGTTTTAAGTGGACGCTTCAAACCTTGGAGAGTAGAGGCTAATCTGACGTGAGTGAGGGAGATCGTTCCACAGATGAGGAGCAGCCCGGGCAGAGGGAGTGGGAAGAGATGATCAGTGGGTTAGTGATGCGGTAAACATTGACAGAGTGGTGGGGTGGGTAAGAGTGTAAGTAATGATTAGGTTAATTCTGTAGGGCACGTGATGCCAATGTACTGACTGGCAGAGCTGGACAGCGGCATTGAGGGTAGACTAAAAAGCAGCAAGGTAGGAAGGGTAGGGCAGAGGAGGTTACAGTAATCAAGGCGAGAGATTAGAAGGGAGTGAATATGATCTAACAGCATATTCATAGACACATGTCCACATCTACGGATTTGGCTCTGTCCCTATAAAATTAATTTGCACGCACTCTTGTGTCAGATTCACACTCACTATGTCTAGATTCCACACCTCTCACACCCACCAGCCCTCCACACTCATCACCTCTTAACATTTCACACTTATCTCATCTCACACCCACCAGCCCTCAAGACGTATATAAAATTCTCTACATGTATCTCACACTCATCACCCCTCTAGATAACGGATTGTGTCCTTCACTCACTCACCGGTCTGCTGGCTGCTCCAGCGCATGTCATGATTCCGTGAAGGGATGAGCAGGTTTGTAGAGCACTCGGCCCCCAAGTACCCCTTCAAACTAGCCAGGTTACCGTTGAAAAGTGCTTCGTGGAAGATTGGGTCTGTGCAGAGACAGGGGGGTTGCTGTGGTGCTTTGGCTTCGGCTGGGTGCTGTATATTGAGTGAGGGTCTCAGAGCTACACGGCCTATTTTTTTACGGATTTCCCACCGCTCAAGTTCCTCTGCCTCTAGCTGGAGAGAGCGTAAAGCGCAGCTCGAGAAAGGGAAAGAGAGCGAAGACATTTTGCCCTCTCTCTCCAACACGCTCCTGTATGTGTCCCTATGTGTCACTTGTACACAAGTATTTCTCACTATGACACGGACGCCTGTGTCTTAATCACGATCACACTGGCTCACTCTGCTGTGTAACACAACTCTCTGCCCTCTCTATAAGACAACACACACCTAATCTCCCCTGTGCCAAGTCCTTCAGCTTCAGGGGTTTCTGGATGTCACTGGCCGCTGTTCTGTGTGGTTATAAATATCTCAGGAATGTCCTGTGTCGTGTTCACACTGTGTCCCAGCTCCAGGCTCACAGCACAAAGCGTCAGTCACTGTGCAGTCCAGGAATCTGATACCTAAATAAGGGAGACTAGCGAGTAGTGATGGGAAACATCCATAAGAAAACCAGTAAACTTTCATATCAGTGACAATTACTACAGACTGTTATAGTTAAATTGTACGATACTGTAACCGGAGATAATACAATAATATCCAGTATTCTGGACCGGTTATTATACATCGGGCTGTAGGTCTCCATCTGACATTTCCCGGCTATGGGTTTCTCAGGCTGTGAGGGGCCACATCATAGGGCCACCCCTATGCTGGGGGCAGATAACAGGAACAGACATGGGCAGAACATCGCTGGGCCACGTAGCTGCTGCACCTGCTGGGATGTAAGTAGCTCCGCCATTGGGGATGGACGGTCCATACACAAATCATCTGACAGTATGTGAGGACTTACCCGACACACAGCAGCAGCCATGGGTGGTAGTGGGCTCCTCAGGCTGCATTGATGTTAGTTCCCAAGAGCTGACACTTCATGGTTTGGGTAAAGCACACTCTCCTGCGTACTGTCTGGTACAGCCGTCTTATTTCCTGGACTCTCACAGTTCAGCCACTTACACTTGACTGCAATACCCTTTATTACCATTCTTTATATATATATAGCACCGACACATTTTGCAGTGCAGTACAATGAGGGCCTTATGATCCAAATCAATAACATACAGTGATATGGAAAAGAAAGTAAAGATAGCACTGTACATATGAGCTGACAATCTGGCATGTTAAGTACCTGGCCAGAGCCCATGTAGGGGGGTGGTATTACCACGACCACCACATTCTTCTGCTGAAAGGAATGGTCAGTAAAGGGGGGTGCGGGCGCTAGTAGTAGAAATTATACCAAAAATAAGCCAAAAAGTCAGAGGAACAGACCCCCAAGCTGCCAGACCATCAGGATTACCCAGCACCAGAGTGTGGTGTTTCCGTATAGCCCGACTCCCTGGGGTTGCTCTGTGATGATCCTGTTCCTAGTAGGATGCCAGTTCCAGTGGTAAGTAGTGATGACCACCATGATCCCCCTTGTGACGGAACCGCAGGCCTAGCAGACTCAATTCCCCCCCTGCACGGTGTCCCAACCCATTAGTTCTTCAGTTCAGTCCTCATGCACCAAGAAAACATGAGCTGTTGGGGGTTTGGGTGGATTGGAGAAACGGTATAATAGAAAGCAAAGGCCGCAGGAGGGAGCTCCGTTCTCAGATCCAACTTTGGGAGGCTTGAGGTGCCATGCTGCGTTGGGGGAGTGTGACCTGGTGTCGGGGGCTAAAGTACAAAGTAGTCAGGAAAGTAGAAGTGTTTAGGGATTCTAGCAGCCAGTTTATTTGGTTCCACAGGGCTTTCGTGCATATCTCGGGTCAGTCACACAGGAAATCTATCAAGATGCACAGGACAGGTGTCAGGGATCATTCAGAAGATAAGACTGAAGATCAAAGCCAGAAGGGGATGTCACAGGTGCAGTACCAGAGGCATCCTGTGTGCAGGGGGGGACAATCCAAGACTGGCACCAGCCTATGATTCAGAGATGGGTCCAGGCATTCTTAGTGACTGCAGGGTACTACAGACCATTTGTCCATCACTTTTAGTGCTATAGCACCTGACAGATCTAAGAAACGACTCCCAAGAGAGTAGACTGGACCCCAGTGTCTGACTGGGCATTCCAGTCATTGAAAGATGTCCTGGTGCCAACTCCAGCATGGGGCTAGATGGGCAGGAGAACCTTGTGGCTGCTGGACCAGGAGGTGGGGTACGTCATAACTGAAAAGGAGTGTTTGGCAATTGTGTGGGCAGTGAGAAAAAAAACTTCAGCCCCACCTGACCGGCCAGAACTTCACTATGGTGACCGGTCACAACCCTTTGAGCAACTGTAAGACACCTCAGGGGAGAATGACAGCTGTCGCACCTGACATTATCCACAAGCAAGGAGAGACTTACAGCCATACTGATAACTGTTCCTTCAGGAGGAGCCAGATCCAGACTGTGGGATCAGGACAACATTGTGAAGAAATGGCCGGCGTGGAGATGGAGGGCTCCTTCCTCCGACTCCGGCATGTATGTCCAGTATTAAAGCATCTCGAGAGTTAAATGAACACATTGCCAATACATGTCCGTGTATAATGTGTTTGTGTTGTTTTCCCCACACACACGTTCCACTTACACAGATGACCCAGTTGAGATCTTTAGGTCACTGCATAGGAGCGGTGGGCAGGACCAGATCACTGTTAGGACACATTCGCAGATGGCCCAGTTGAGATCTTTAGGTCACTGCATAGGAGCGGTGGGCAGGACCAGATCACTGTTAGGACACATTCTTGCTGGCCTGGTGTGGATATTGGGAGTCATGCAGGTTGGTCTATCAGTGCTGTAGGCTACATACTTGCTGCCATCAGTACCTGGAACCACCCCAACTAGAAGCAGCGGCAGATCTCAGGAAGGTGGCAGTGATTATACTCCTATAGCCAAGGGCACCACCGCAGTGCACATTACACTTAGATGTGGTCAATTAGCACCAATAGAAAAGGTCGGTAACTCTGGATTACTTTCGGTAAGAGGAACCCCAACACAAATCTGTACTGCCAGCCACCGACAACATGGCAGAGTAATCCACCCCCTCACCATCCAATGTTACAGACACTTCTTTATTGTGAGCAGTTTTCAATTACGTCTATCAATGCTTTTCTTTTAACCACAAATGTTTATATTCATTAAAATGAACATTAAGTTATAATATTTAGATTAGGTCCCGGCTCTTGATGGCAGAATCACAAGACTGGATCAAGAACAGTGTTAAGAACAATTGGTGAAATGTAAAGGAAAAACCTCTAGTAGGTCAGACATGTAACGGATTTATTACCGGTTGTATTGTGGCTCCACCAGTTCCACAAGGCAGAGGTCATACAGGGGGTGACAGGAGCCCAAGTGTAGAATGCAAATATCAACTGATAAATGGACGGTATATGGGTCATTGTACAGGTAGAATATTACCCAACAGCAATGTGCAGAACACAGTTTCTCTTTATTTTTCCTTTCGGTTACAGATAAATAATTTGCTTAAAAAACAAAGAAACATACTCCATGTATGTCGGATCAGATGAGGAGAGCGCAGAAAGAAATAGTAAAGATATCCAACCCAAAGTAGAAGCTGGGTCCAATCTACGTCTCTCCCGTAAGGCCAACCAGAGATCCCGGAACAGCGACAAGCTCCCACTAGTCACTAAATTGTCCTAGTCCGGCGACTTTCACGGGGTATAGGGTGGTCTTACAGAGCAATGCATTGAACATTTTTCAGACAGGAATCTTTTGCTGATGACTATAGCGACACTTTATTAGCCATAAGTTTCCTCTTGTACTCTGCTCACGGCGAGTGCGGTGGTTCAGTTAGCCTTGCGCTGCGGCTCCTCAACATTTAGCCTGGATTTCAGATGTTCCTTGTACGATAAGATGTCTCCTGTCCACTTGGTAACCGCTTGCTTCTCACACACCCATATCTCTTGAGCCACCTGTGCAGCCAATCACAATAAGGAAAGAAGAACACAATTATTAGCATGTTACATCCTTGTCAGCTTGGAGATTCCCACGGCCTTCAGCTATCCGGGACCTCACCTGCTGGATGAGTCGGAAATCGTGGCTCACGAGCATCATTCCTCCCTCAAACTCATTGATGGCGTCTGCTAGAGCATCGATTGTCTCAATGTCCAAATGGTTAGTCGGCTCGTCCAGGAAAAGCATGTGGGGATTTTGCCAAGCCAACCAAGCAAAGCAGACGCGGCACTTCTGTCCATCAGAAAGATTACGGATTGGACTCACCTAAACATCAAAGGCAAAAGCGGAAATTTTAGTGTGAGGAGCCAGGAAAGTCTTTGTAAAAGTAAATCTCTAAAATGTAGTCAGAAGCCAGGACTCTGGGTCCCAGAAAAATCAGTGTCAATATCCCCATCACAGAAATAGCCTACATGACCACGGGGGTGAGGAAGGGAGAGATGGGGTCATTCCTCCAACCCCTGCACAACCTACAGATTAGGCAACTCCCCTACAGCCAGTGTCTTTTACCAACGTGTTTACGTCACATTACGTGTACAATGTTTTGGGAAGCGCTCTCCTATGCACCCGTCATGTGAAATAAAGCAGCTGGCAAGAGCCGCCTGTAGGTGTGCTGCCTAATCTGGAATTATTTGCATTTGTTCATTCTAGCTGGAGGTACCGGACACTGCGTATTGAGAAGATTTAACCCCTCTACAGAATAAAGCTATAACTTGCATTGTCCTGTTAGTTCATATCAGCAGTCTGCAAACTGGCAGCAACTGGAGGAAAAGGACATGTGAGGTCCAGGGAAGATAATTCCAGTGCTGGATGTAAGTAATGTGTGGAGGGCACAAGGATAGAACGTTCTGAGGGGCCCGGGCACCATATTGATGGAGGATTATACATATCTATATCCCAATTGTTCTACAAGGAGAACTTTGAAGAACTGTAGATTTAGAACATGCACTGAGGTCAATAACCATAATCGGGCTGATTAATTAAGGAAAGTACAGCAAAAAAAATTAGCAAGTTTTCTCCTGGACAAAACTATTACAATACAGGGGGGGCATTTTAGTTTATTCATTTGTACATAAAGAAAAACACTGGCTGCTTTTTCATGTAGCGTAAAAATACTTGATAGATTTATTGTTCCATTGAAACTTAAAAGTTGACTCAAACTATAAATCTGTCCCCACATTTTAAATTTATCTCCCCTCCAATGCAACACGGTTTTGCCAAGTTGCAAAGTTACTAATTTTTATTTATTTTTTTACTTTACTTTCCTTAAAGAATCAGGGCCACTGTGTACGATAATATGCACTGCGCACAACGTACAACAATACGCACTGCGCACAACGTACAACAATACGCAAAACGTACAATACGCATTGCGCACAATGTACAATACGCACAATACGCACTGCGCACAACGTACAATACGCACTGCGCACAACAATACACACTGCGCACAACGTACAACAATGCGCACAACGTAAATACGCATTGCGCACAACGTACAATACGCACAATGTACAATAATACGCACTGCGCACAACGTACAATACGCACAACGTACAATAATACGCACTGCGCACAACGTACAATAATACGCACTGCGCACAACGTACAATAATACGCACTGCGCACAACGTACAATAATACGCACTGCGCACAACGTACAATAATACGCACTGCGCACAACGTACAATAATACGCACTGCGCACAACGTACAATAATACGCACTGCGCACAACATAGCTGAAAGGAGAGAACAGGATTTCTACATTTCTCTCTCAGGTGAACACAGACTAACGGATGAGGTCATTATCTTTATTATCTTTCTGAAGGGAATGTAAAGGTGCACACACCACGAAGCCCGAGAATTAGGTCAGATGATGAAGAGGAAGCATCTGACACCCAGGCCAAGGCTGTAATCTTACAGAGGAAGTCTAGAACTGACTGGCTGCAGGGGAACACACGGAGCACCTCAAATCTCCCGAGAAGAGGAGGGAGGAAGCAGCCAGATGAGGAGGGACAGAAAGCGCTGCCCCAATATTCTCTCCAAACTCTAACACAAAGGGTCTCACTCTGGGGATCAGGAGAAACCAAACAGATAACGTCCACCAGAAAGAAAAGAAAATCAAATCCTAGGGCCCTCATATGGCTCCAACATCCTTGCAGATGTTGCTGAAAGAAAACCTGAATAAGTTCCTTGGCTGGAGGAGGGGGTTACATAGGAATAGATGACAGTTCTATACAATAAGTCACGTTTTCAGAGCTATTCGTTTTAATGCTTCCTGTCCAGTGTTGAAGATCTGATCTCCTTACACAGAGATACCTGGCCAGATGTCACAAGCTTACCTGCTGTTTTCCCGTCAATCCATATCTGCCAATGATCTTCCTCATTTCTTCCTTCTCCTTTATATCGGGGTAACACTTCATCATGTATTCTAGAGGTGACAGATCCAGGTCGAGCTGTTCAGTTAAGTGCTGGTGGTATCGACCGATCTTGACGTGAGAATGTTTCCGGATCATTCCATCTGACGGCAGCAACTGTGCAGAGCAGAGAAAAGGAGCAGATTAAAGCGGACATTGGCCTCACATCAGGAGGGATCATTTACTATATTGTGGAGGGATGTTTTGTTGTTTAAGTGGGACGATGGTTTCTAGAGGAGGGGGAAGCAATTGCTCTTGTTTCTTGGCTACTTCAGGTGGGATGGGCCAGGGTATTTGTGGAGGGTGGGAAGTCTCCAGGACAGTTATATAAATAGCCTCACCTCCCCAGTCAGTAGCTTTAATAAGGTGGATTTTCCAGCTCCGTTGGGCCCAACAAGGGCCACACGAGTATCCAGGTCTATTCCAAATTCCAAATTCTTGTATATGAGAGGCTAGATGATGGAGAGAAAGACAGAGGTTATACGTGGTCTTTCCTACACAAGGGAGAGAGGTCCCATCCCACCTGGCCTTACCCCCTCTGGGGTGTAACGAAAGCTGACATTCTGCACCATGATTACAGGAGGAGGAATCTTTCCACAGGACGGGAAGAAGAACGAGAGCGTCTGAAACAGAGGAAACATGATCAGAGCTTGTGACACGGGAACCCTCTGAGAAATTATACATCATTAAACTCTGCACAGGGTCATCCAGTTCCCTAATTCCCCTCTATAAACCAACAATGCAGCTCGTCATAAAACCCAACAAGAGCCGCGTAAATCCTGACATCAAATACAGCTTTGGTCAAATGTATGAAGTCTCTATAAAATCATAGCTAGTTTCACTACCCGGAAGGACCCCAGTTACACTCACACAGAAGATAAATGCTGGAATATTACCCTGAACCACTTTCAACCATCCAGGATGGATTTTGAAAAAAGGTTGGGCTTATTTAGGGAAATACATAAAAACACCCCCACGGACCTAGACAGACATATAATGCTGCACAAAAAGAAGGAGACCGCTCCAGGTAATCCATAAATTTCCCCTTAAATGTATGTATTAATCTAGCATTCATAGCATCAAATATACATTCAGAGGACAGGTGCACCCAATCATTGGAAAAACCCTTAGACTCATAAGGTGAGCAGAAAGACTAGTTTCCCTATTACCACCTTCTGAGTCTAAGGGTTTAGATTGGAGGCTGATCATAACTACAAGGAAATTAATTATAGAAACCATAGCAAAAAAGCATAACACATGAATCCATTATAATATGCTTAATGGTTAATCTGAGCAGTATCGCGGTCAGACAATTAAAATTGTCTATTTTACCAGTTTAATTTACCTTATGTTTCAATTCAATATGCACCTTTTATATTTCGCTACTAGTTTTAATGAATCAATTTAAGATTAATTTTACTGAATTTATTAATTTTCAAATGTACTCATCCATGTGAGTGCCCCATGAGATCATTTATTTTCTTTCTCCTTTACTATGTCTTAATATAATGCTGCACACTAAGATTTAAATAAGTACATGACCAGTGTATTCCTCAGACCACCCCTATTCAAACGACAGAATATGGACCATTCCATGGACCTCCCCCATTCATACGACAGAATATGGACCATTCCATGGATTACCCCCATTCATACGACAGAATATGGACCATTCCATGGACCACCCCCATTCATACGACAGAATATGGACCATTCCATGGACCACCCCCATTCATACGACAGAATATGGACCATTCCATGGACCACCCCCATTCATACGACAGAATATGGACCAATCCATGGACCACCCCCATTCATACGACAGAATATGGACCAATCCATGGACCACCCCCATTCATACGACAGAATATGGACCATTCCATGGACCACCCCCATTCATACGACAGAATATGGACCATTCCATGGACCACCCCCATTCATACGACAGAATATGGACCATTCCATGCACCACCCCCATTCATACGACAGAATATGGACCAATCCATGGACCACCCCCATTCATACGACAGAATATGGACCATTCCATGGACCACCCCCATTCATACGACAGAATATGGACCATTCCATGGACCACCCCCATTCATACGACAGAATATGGACCATTCCATGGACCACCCCCATTCATACGACAGAATATGGACCATTCCATGGACCACCCCCATTCATACGACAGAATATGGACCAATCCATGGACCACCCCCATTCATACGACAGAATATGGACCAATCCATGGACCACCCCCATTCATACGACAGAATATGGACCATTCCATGGACCACCCCCATTCATACGACAGAATATGGACCATTCCATGCACCACCCCCATTCATACGACAGAATATGGACCATTCCATGGACCACCCCCATTCATACGACAGAATATGGACCATTCCATGCACCACCCCCTTCAATAGTGGGAAAACATTAACAAAAGACAGACTGGAAGGCTACCTTATCATTGATAACTTTCTCCGTCAGCCCAGAGGACATCATCTTCTGGAGCGTCTTCTCTTTACTCTGCGCCTGGCGCGCTAGCTTAGCGCTACCATGACCAAACCGTGCAATGTAGTTCTACATACACAGAGAAAACAGCTCAGTCATGTAGCTCAATTTCATTCCCAGACATCACCCACCCCGAATGTCTGAAGACGCCACTTCATATTGGGCCCTCCCTGTGTGTGTAAGACTCACTTTCATATGTGTAATCTGATCCTGCTCCCAGTTAAATCTCTTCATCTGATTCTCCTCCAGCTCCAGCCGAGTTTTCACATACTGGTCGTAGTTGCCCTGGGAGGATAATAAAATAAAAGGACTATAAACCCGAAACAGTGATTTATAGCACCGGTGCGTCATCGCCACCTGCTGGCTGTACACCTGTAACACACTCACCGTGTAATATTTCAGTTTACGGTTGTGCAAGTGCATGATGTTTGTACAGACTCCATTAAGGAAATCCTGAGAGTGAGACACAAGGACCAGGATTCTGCGGAAACTGATATATACACATAAATTAACCTTGGAGTAATGTCTTTGGTATAGTACTTATACTTAGAAAATTCTAATATGTTAAAAAACAAAAACAAGTACTTTAAAAACAACTTTTTCCAGTTCCTTGAAATGTTTAAATGGTTTTGTTTAAAATATAAAGAAATTGGTATAATAGTTCCAAAAATGTAAGTTGCAAGTGGCCATAATGAGAAAAAAAAAAGAACTATTGTGTCATAGACAAATAACCGGGGTCTTTACTGAAACATCCTAAAGCCCCGGAAACTGCGATCACAAAACATAAAGAATCATTTTTTGGAGTATTTATGGAACTTGAACCAATTCTATTAAAAGGAAGGAATGGATATAAACTGTACTCTGATGCCCCAATCAGTCCCAGAAACAAACACATATACAACATATCTCTCTATCCAGAACGCTGCCTGGTCATCGCTTATTAGCAGGTTCCCGTTACATATAGGGCATGAAGTGTTACTAACGATTTGAGTTCCTCCTCCAGCCAGACACAGGCCTCCAGATCCAGGTGATTAGTCGGCTCATCGAGAAGTAACATGAATGGGCGGATGAACAGGGCTCTGTAGACGGAGAACAGATAAGATATATAATAATCCAGAACACATATACAAAAAAAAAATATTAGAATCCAAAATAGGCCGTTACCTGGCCAGAGCCACCCGCATTCTCCAGCCTCCACTGAAGTCCTTTAGCTTCTTCCTCTGCATGGCCGGGGTGAACCCAAGCCCATGCAGGATCCGAGATGCCCGCACCTCAGCCTTGGCAGCGTCCAATTCCTCCAGCCTCTCATAGAGCTCCAGCAGCTTCTCACACTCGGCTGCCAATAGAAGAAAGAAAGGTTAGAAGGCCGTAAACGGATGACACCGGCAGGATCCTCGGTGGACAACCTCCTACCGTCTACATGAGCCAGCCGCTCTGCCTCTTTCTCCAGCATGGTTCTTTCTGTGTCCACCTCCATCACACAGTGCAGAGCCGTCTTCTCACTGGGCGGCATCTCGCGAGTTAGGTGATATATATCTATGTGCTCAGGTATTGGCACCTCGCGTGCCCCCACTGCTGACAAAAGCATGGATTTCCCTGGGGAGGAAGGAGAGGGGCACAATTAACCAAAAGATAAGGAAGCAGATTTGTAAATTTTCCGATTCACAATTGTAAAGAGATCAGCTTATTCTGCCACTATACCACACTGGCACCCCCAGCTATAATGGGGTATCAACGCCAGGCTCCTTAACCTGCGCCCGGAGATGGTTACACTTCCTGGGTAGTGTGCAGCTGCTGTAGCACATCTTTGTCGGTTGCTTTGAGTCCTTACTGACTGCTTAATATGGATCAGGACTGCTGCCAGAGTGCTGACACAGGACATCCAGGGAACAGATTAAAGTGTGGGCATTAACACAAAGATAAGGTTTTATTGGACGTTTAGCTCTTATAAGAGGTGTTCATTACACACAACACCTCAAGACAGGGACATTAAAACACTTGTACATGGGCCACTAGCCTTCCTTTTATAGGGACTGTACATAAGTGCTGGTGAGAGATGACTCAGCCCCTTCCATCAATCCAGGCTGGTCCTCTTATCAGTGCACAAAGACCAACCTGAATCATTCACTTTCACACTGGCGTCAGAGGTGGGGTCAGGTCCCAGTCCACATTTAGCCAAAGCAGACAATCCAAGGAAAATCAAAACTTTAGTCAGGAAATGCACTTTCATTTGTTACAATAAAGATGTGTATGTGATGTAAACATATAAAATAGTATATAAAAAATAGTGCCCTGCATTACGTCACTGTGCGGGTGCAAAGACAGATAAAGGGGGTAAAGTTTGTTTGACGGTCACTTGTCAGTGACTTGGGATGTGGCACAGGCACACGGCTAAATATGGAAGGGTTTCCCCGCAGCAGTTCTAGAATCCAAGGAAAAATCATACGTTCCACCATCTATAACAACATTTCACGGACACAGATTTGCGGTCACAGTCTTACCGGTGCCATTGAGCCCAATCAGTCCGTATCTTCTGCCGGAATTGAGCTCTAATGTAGTATCACTCAGCAGCTCCTGTCCGTGGAAAGTCAGCGACATATTGATGATATGGACGTCAGTACTGTTCGGGTGTGAGGCCAGAACACCAGTCACTGCCCGAGCAGCTGCTTTCCGAAGCTCAAAGTCCTCCATCTGAGGAGACTCATCACTTCCATCTGGAAAAATAGAAAAAAAAGAATCTGCTGCAAAAGCGGAGAGGAAATAACCTGGAAGGTTCCACGAAGACAATACCCTCAGAAACAAACAACACAACAATCATTCATTAGCTTATTCATCAAGGTAAACAATATAGAAGAGTAACTGTCCTCTAACCCAGTCTGGAACATCCGAGATAATGCTGCACCCACAGGATGTACAGAGGATAAACAAGTACAATACTAATACAAATACTGGTCAGCTATATTCTTACACTACAACTTAGGGTCCAGCTAGGACGTGCCCCACCCCAATTCTAAACCTGTCTGTACATATTAAATTTGCCATGGAACAAACAAACTTACAATATGAAAGTGTATATATAATGTGTGTCTGCGTGGGATTCCTCCAGGTGCTCCGGTTTCCTCCCACACTCTAAAAACAAACTGGTAGGTTAAATGTCTGCTGACAAAATTAACACTAGTCTGTGTGTGAGTTAGAGAATTTAGACTGTAAGCCTAATGGGGCAGGAGCTGATTGACAAAGATTCTCTCTATACAGCGCTGCGGAATTGGTGGCGCTCTATTAATAAATGGATGATGATGCAAGAACATGGACTCACCGGCAGCCAGGGTGCCATTGGTAGGTTGTGGCTCAGCTTCCTCTGCGACACATTCTTCATTTTCTTTCTTGGGCCTCTGACGGGCCTTTGCTGCCTCCTTTTTCTTGGCAGCTTTCTTCTTGGCGAGGTCAGAGGGCATGTCTGCAGTTTAGGGGGTCAGATGTTCCGGACAAGCTGAAGAGGAGACATAGAATAGGACCCATGATAGACTCGTTCTCATAACAGGGAGGACCCCCATCATGTCTACACGGTGCTGTCTGCGCCATGACTGGCTCACACCCCAATACACCATCACATCCAGCCACCCATCATGTCTACACGGTGCTGTCTGATGTATGACCGGCTCACACCCCAATACACCATCACATCCAGCCCCCCATCATGTCTACACGGTGCTGTCTGCGCCATGACCGGCTCACACCCCAATACACCATCACATCCAGCCCCCCATCATGTCTACACGGTGCTGTCTGCGCCATGAGCGGCTCACACCCCAATACACCATCACATCCAGCCCCCAATCATGTCTACACAGGGCTGACTGCTCTATGACCGGCTCACACCCCAATACACCATCACATCCAGCCCCCCATCATGTCCACACAGTGCTGTCTGCTCTATGACCGGCTCACACCCCAATACACCACCACATCCAGCCCCCCATCATGTCTATACGGTGCTGTCTGAGCCATGACCGGCTCACACCCCAATACACCATCACATCCAGCCCCCCCATCATGTCTACACAGGGCTGACTGCTCTATGACCGGCTCACACCCCAATACACCATCACATCCAGCCCCCCATCATGTCCACACAGTGCTGTCTGCTCTATGACCGGCTCACACCCCAATACACCACCACATCCAGCCCCCCATCATGTCTATACGGTGCTGTCTGAGCCATGACCGGCTCACACCCCAATACACCACCACATCCAGCCCCCCCATCATGTCTACACGGTGCTGTCTGATGTATGACCGGCTCACACCCCAATACACCATCACATCCAGCCCCCCATCATGTCTACACGGTGCTGTCTGCTGTATGACCGGCTCACACCCCAATACACCATCACATCCAGCCCCCCATCATGTCTACACGGTGCTGTCTGATGTATGACCGGCTCACACCCCAATACACCATCACATCCAGCCCCCCATCATGTCTACACGGTGCTGTCTGATGTATGACCGGCTCACACCCCAATACACCATCACATCCAGCCCCCAATCATGTCTACACGGTGCAGTCTACTCTATGACCGGCTCACACCCCAATACACCATCACATCCAGCCCCCCATCATGTCTACACGGTGCTGTCTGATGTATGACCGGCTCACACCCCAATACACCATCACATCCAGCCCCCCATCATGTCTACACGGTGCTGTCTGCGCCATGACCGGCTCACACCCCAATACACCATCACATCCAGCCCCCCATCATGTCTACACGGTGCTGTCTGATGTATGACCGGCTCACACCCCAATACACCATCACATCCAGCCCCCCATCATGTCTACACGGTGCTGTCTGATGTATGACCGGCTCACACCCCAATACACCACCACATCCAGCCCCCCATCATGTCTACACGGTGCTGTCTGCGCCATGACCGGCTCACACCCCAATACACCATCACATCCAGCCCCCCATCATGTCTACACGGTGCTGTCTGATGTATGACCGGCTCACACCCCAATACACCACCACATCCAGCCCCCCCCATCATGTCTACACGGTGCTGTCTGATGTATGACCGGCTCACACCCCAATACACCATCACATCCAGCCCCCCATCATGTCTACACGGTGCTGTCTGCGCCATGACCGGCTCACACCCCAATACACCATCACATCCAGCCACCCATCATGTCTACACGGTGCTGTCTGATGTATGACCGGCTCACACCCCAATACACCATCACATCCAGCCCCCCATCATGTCTACACGGTGCTGTCTGCGCCATGACCGGCTCACACCCCAATACACCATCACATCCAGCCCCCCATCATGTCTACACGGTGCTGTCTGCGCCATGAGCGGCTCACACCCCAATACACCATCACATCCAGCCCCCAATCATGTCTACACAGGGCTGACTGCTCTATGACCGGCTCACACCCCAATACACCATCACATCCAGCCCCCCATCATGTCCACACAGTGCTGTCTGCTCTATGACCGGCTCACACCCCAATACACCACCACATCCAGCCCCCCATCATGTCTATACGGTGCTGTCTGAGCCATGACCGGCTCACACCCCAATACACCACCACATCCAGCCCCCCCATCATGTCCACACGGTGCTGTCTGATGTATGACCGGCTCACACCCCAATACACCATCACATCCAGCCCCCCATCATGTCTACACGGTGCTGTCTGCTGTATGACCGGCTCACACCCCAATACACCATCACATCCAGCCCCCCATCATGTCTACACGGTGCTGTCTGATGTATGACCGGCTCACACCCCAATACACCATCACATCCAGCCCCCAATCATGTCTACACGGTGCAGTCTGCTCTATGACCGGCTCACACCCCAATACACCATCACATCCAGCCCCCAATCATGTCTACACGGTGCTGTCTGCGCCATGACCGGCTCACACCCCAATACACCATCACATCCAGCCCCCCATCATGTCTACACGGTGCTGTCTGATGTATGACCGGCTCACACCCCAATACACCATCACATCCAGCCCCCCATCATGTCTACACGGTGCTGTCTGCGCCATGACCGGCTCACACCCCAATACACCATCACATCCAGCCCCCCATCATGTCTACACGGTGCTGTCTGATGTATGACCGGCTCACACCCCAATACACCATCACATCCAGCCCCCCATCATGTCTACACGGTGCTGTCTGATGTATGACCGGCTCACACCCCAATACACCACCACATCCAGCCCCCCATCATGTCTACACGGTGCTGTCTGCGCCATGACCGGCTCACACCCCAATACACCATCACATCCAGCCCCCCATCATGTCTACACGGTGCTGTCTGATGTATGACCGGCTCACACCCCAATACACCACCACATCCAGCCCCCCCCCATCATGTCTACACGGTGCTGTCTGATGTATGACCGGCTCACACCCCAATACACCATCACATCCAGCCCCCCATCATGTCTACACGGTGCTGTCTGCTGTATGACCGGCTCACACCCCAATACACCATCACATCCAGCCCCCCATCATGTCTACACGGTGCTGTCTGATGTATGACCGGCTCACACCCCAATACACCATCACATCCAGCCCCCAATCATGTCTACACGGTGCAGTCTGCGCCATGACCGGCTCACACCCCAATACACCATCACATCCAGCCCCCCATCATGTCTACACGGTGCTGTCTGCGCCATGACCGGCTCACACCCCAATACACCATCACATCCAGCCCCCCATCATGTCTACACGGTGCTGTCTGATGTATGACCGGCTCACACCCCAATACACCATCACATCCAGCCCCCCATCATGTCTACACGGTGCTGTCTGATGTATGACCGGCTCACACCCCAATACACCACCACATCCAGCCCCCCATCATGTCTACACGGTGCTGTCTGCGCCATGACCGGCTCACACCCCAATACACCATCACATCCAGCCCCCCATCATGTCTACACGGTGCTGTCTGATGTATGACCGGCTCACACCCCAATACACCACCACATCCAGCCCCCCCCATCATGTCTACACGGTGCTGTCTGATGTATGACCGGCTCACACCCCAATACACCACCACATCCAGCCCCCAATCATGTCTACACGGTGCTGTCTGATGTATGACCGGCTCACACCCCAATACACCATCACATCCAGCCCCCCATCATGTCTACACGGTGCTGTCTGCCGTATGACCGGCTCACACCCCAATACACCATCACATCCAGCCCCCCATCATGTCTACACGGTGCTGTCTGCGCCATGACCGGCTCACACCCCAATACACCATCACATCCAGCCCCCCATCATGTCTACACGGTGCTGTCTGATGTATGACCGGCTCACACCCCAATACACCATCACATCCAGCCCCCCATCATGTCTACACGGTGCTGTCTGATGTATGACCGGCTCACACCCCAATACACCACCACATCCAGCCCCCCATCATGTCTACACGGTGCTGTCTGCGCCATGACCGGCTCACACCCCAATACACCATCACATCCAGCCCCCCATCATGTCTACACGGTGCTGTCTGATGTATGACCGGCTCACACCCCAATACACCACCACATCCAGCCCCCCCCATCATGTCTACACGGTGCTGTCTGATGTATGACCGGCTCACACCCCAATACACCACCACATCCAGCCCCCAATCATGTCTACACGGTGCTGTCTGATGTATGACCGGCTCACACCCCAATACACCATCACATCCAGCCCCCCATCATGTCTACACGGTGCAGTCTGCTCTATGACCGGCTCACACCCCAATACACCATCACATCCAGCCCCCAATCATGTCTACACGGTGCTGTCTGCGCCATGACCGGCTCACACCCCAATACACCATCACATCCAGCCCCCCATCATGTCTACACGGTGCTGTCTGCGCCATGACCGGCTCACACCCCAATACACCACCACATCCAGCCCCCCATCATGTCTACACGGTGCTGTCTGCGCCATGACCGGCTCACACCCCAATACACCACCACATCCAGCCCCCCATCATGTCTACACGGTGCTGTCTGATGTATGACCGGCTCACACCCCAATACACCACCACATCCAGCCCCCCCCATCATGTCTACACGGTGCTGTCTGATGTATGACCGGCTCACACCCCAATACACCACCACATCCAGCCCCCAATCATGTCTACACGGTGCTGTCTGATGTATGACCGGCTCACACCCCAATACACCCCCCCATCATGTCTACACGGTGCTGTCTGCTGTATGACCGGCTCACACCCCAATACACCATCACATCCAGCCCCCCATCATGTCTACACGGTGCTGTCTGCGCCATGACCGGCTCACACCCCAATACACCATCACATCCAGCCCCCCATCATGTCTACACGGTGCTGTCTGATGTATGACCGGCTCACACCCCAATACACCATCACATCCAGCCCCCCATCATGTCTACACGGTGCTGTCTGATGTATGACCGGCTCACACCCCAATACACCACCACATCCAGCCCCCCATCATGTCTACACGGTGCTGTCTGCGCCATGACCGGCTCACACCCCAATACACCATCACATCCAGCCCCCCATCATGTCTACACGGTGCTGTCTGATGTATGACCGGCTCACACCCCAATACACCACCACATCCAGCCCCCCCCATCATGTCTACACGGTGCTGTCTGATGTATGACCGGCTCACACCCCAATACACCACCACATCCAGCCCCCAATCATGTCTACACGGTGCTGTCTGATGTATGACCGGCTCACACCCCAATACACCATCACATCCAGCCCCCCATCATGTCTACACGGTGCAGTCTGCTCTATGACCGGCTCACACCCCAATACACCATCACATCCAGCCCCCCATCATGTCTACACGGTGCTGTCTGCGCCATGACCGGCTCACACCCCAATACACCATCACATCCAGCCCCCCATCATGTCTACACGGTGCTGTCTGCGCCATGAGCGGCTCACACCCCAATACACCATCACATCCAGCCCCCAATCATGTCTACACAGGGCTGACTGCTCTATGACCGGCTCACACCCCAATACACCATCACATCCAGCCCCCCATCATGTCCACACAGTGCTGTCTGCTCTATGACCGGCTCACACCCCAATACACCACCACATCCAGCCCCCCATCATGTCTATACGGTGCTGTCTGAGCCATGACCGGCTCACACCCCAATACACCACCACATCCAGCCCCCCCATCATGTCCACACGGTGCTGTCTGATGTATGACCGGCTCACACCCCAATACACCATCACATCCAGCCCCCCATCATGTCTACACGGTGCTGTCTGCTGTATGACCGGCTCACACCCCAATACACCATCACATCCAGCCCCCCATCATGTCTACACGGTGCTGTCTGATGTATGACCGGCTCACACCCCAATACACCATCACATCCAGCCCCCAATCATGTCTACACGGTGCAGTCTGCTCTATGACCGGCTCACACCCCAATACACCATCACATCCAGCCCCCAATCATGTCTACACGGTGCTGTCTGCGCCATGACCGGCTCACACCCCAATACACCATCACATCCAGCCCCCCATCATGTCTACACGGTGCTGTCTGATGTATGACCGGCTCACACCCCAATACACCATCACATCCAGCCCCCCATCATGTCTACACGGTGCTGTCTGCGCCATGACCGGCTCACACCCCAATACACCATCACATCCAGCCCCCCATCATGTCTACACGGTGCTGTCTGATGTATGACCGGCTCACACCCCAATACACCATCACATCCAGCCCCCCATCATGTCTACACGGTGCTGTCTGATGTATGACCGGCTCACACCCCAATACACCACCACATCCAGCCCCCCATCATGTCTACACGGTGCTGTCTGCGCCATGACCGGCTCACACCCCAATACACCATCACATCCAGCCCCCCATCATGTCTACACGGTGCTGTCTGATGTATGACCGGCTCACACCCCAATACACCACCACATCCAGCCCCCCCCCATCATGTCTACACGGTGCTGTCTGATGTATGACCGGCTCACACCCCAATACACCATCACATCCAGCCCCCCATCATGTCTACACGGTGCTGTCTGCTGTATGACCGGCTCACACCCCAATACACCATCACATCCAGCCCCCCATCATGTCTACACGGTGCTGTCTGATGTATGACCGGCTCACACCCCAATACACCATCACATCCAGCCCCCAATCATGTCTACACGGTGCAGTCTGCGCCATGACCGGCTCACACCCCAATACACCATCACATCCAGCCCCCCATCATGTCTACACGGTGCTGTCTGCGCCATGACCGGCTCACACCCCAATACACCATCACATCCAGCCCCCCATCATGTCTACACGGTGCTGTCTGATGTATGACCGGCTCACACCCCAATACACCATCACATCCAGCCCCCCATCATGTCTACACGGTGCTGTCTGATGTATGACCGGCTCACACCCCAATACACCACCACATCCAGCCCCCCATCATGTCTACACGGTGCTGTCTGCGCCATGACCGGCTCACACCCCAATACACCATCACATCCAGCCCCCCATCATGTCTACACGGTGCTGTCTGATGTATGACCGGCTCACACCCCAATACACCACCACATCCAGCCCCCCCCATCATGTCTACACGGTGCTGTCTGATGTATGACCGGCTCACACCCCAATACACCACCACATCCAGCCCCCAATCATGTCTACACGGTGCTGTCTGATGTATGACCGGCTCACACCCCAATACACCATCACATCCAGCCCCCCATCATGTCTACACGGTGCTGTCTGCCGTATGACCGGCTCACACCCCAATACACCATCACATCCAGCCCCCCATCATGTCTACACGGTGCTGTCTGCGCCATGACCGGCTCACACCCCAATACACCATCACATCCAGCCCCCCATCATGTCTACACGGTGCTGTCTGATGTATGACCGGCTCACACCCCAATACACCATCACATCCAGCCCCCCATCATGTCTACACGGTGCTGTCTGATGTATGACCGGCTCACACCCCAATACACCACCACATCCAGCCCCCCATCATGTCTACACGGTGCTGTCTGCGCCATGACCGGCTCACACCCCAATACACCATCACATCCAGCCCCCCATCATGTCTACACGGTGCTGTCTGATGTATGACCGGCTCACACCCCAATACACCACCACATCCAGCCCCCCCCATCATGTCTACACGGTGCTGTCTGATGTATGACCGGCTCACACCCCAATACACCACCACATCCAGCCCCCAATCATGTCTACACGGTGCTGTCTGATGTATGACCGGCTCACACCCCAATACACCATCACATCCAGCCCCCCATCATGTCTACACGGTGCAGTCTGCTCTATGACCGGCTCACACCCCAATACACCATCACATCCAGCCCCCAATCATGTCTACACGGTGCTGTCTGCGCCATGACCGGCTCACACCCCAATACACCATCACATCCAGCCCCCCATCATGTCTACACGGTGCTGTCTGCGCCATGACCGGCTCACACCCCAATACACCACCACATCCAGCCCCCCATCATGTCTACACGGTGCTGTCTGCGCCATGACCGGCTCACACCCCAATACACCACCACATCCAGCCCCCCATCATGTCTACACGGTGCTGTCTGATGTATGACCGGCTCACACCCCAATACACCACCACATCCAGCCCCCCCCATCATGTCTACACGGTGCTGTCTGATGTATGACCGGCTCACACCCCAATACACCACCACATCCAGCCCCCAATCATGTCTACACGGTGCTGTCTGATGTATGACCGGCTCACACCCCAATACACCATCACATCCAGCCCCCCATCATGTCTACACGGTGCTGTCTGCTGTATGACCGGCTCACACCCCAATACACCATCACATCCAGCCCCCCATCATGTCTACACGGTGCTGTCTGCGCCATGACCGGCTCACACCCCAATACACCATCACATCCAGCCCCCCATCATGTCTACACGGTGCTGTCTGATGTATGACCGGCTCACACCCCAATACACCATCACATCCAGCCCCCCATCATGTCTACACGGTGCTGTCTGATGTATGACCGGCTCACACCCCAATACACCACCACATCCAGCCCCCCATCATGTCTACACGGTGCTGTCTGCGCCATGACCGGCTCACACCCCAATACACCATCACATCCAGCCCCCCATCATGTCTACACGGTGCTGTCTGATGTATGACCGGCTCACACCCCAATACACCACCACATCCAGCCCCCCCCATCATGTCTACACGGTGCTGTCTGATGTATGACCGGCTCACACCCCAATACACCACCACATCCAGCCCCCAATCATGTCTACACGGTGCTGTCTGATGTATGACCGGCTCACACCCCAATACACCATCACATCCAGCCCCCCATCATGTCTACACGGTGCAGTCTGCTCTATGACCGGCTCACACCCCAATACACCATCACATCCAGCCCCCAATCATGTCTACACGGTGCTGTCTGCGCCATGACCGGCTCACACCCCAATACACCATCACATCCAGCCCCCCATCATGTCTACACGGTGCTGTCTGCGCCATGACCGGCTCACACCCCAATACACCACCACATCCAGCCCCCCATCATGTCTACACGGTGCTGTCTGCGCCATGACCGGCTCACACCCCAATACACCACCACATCCAGCCCCCCATCATGTCTACACGGTGCTGTCTGATGTATGACCGGCTCACACCCCAATACACCACCACATCCAGCCCCCCATCATGTCTACACGGTGCTGTCTGCGCCATGACCGGCTCACACCCCAATACACCATCACATCCAGCCCCCCATCATGTCTACACGGTGCTGTCTGATGTATGACCGGCTCACACCCCAATACACCACCACATCCAGCCCCCCCCCATCATGTCTACACGGTGCTGTCTGATGTATGACCGGCTCACACCCCAATACACCACCACATCCAGCCCCCAATCATGTCTACACGGTGCTGTCTGATGTATGACCGGCTCACACCCCAATACACCATCACATCCAGCCCCCCATCATGTCTACACGGTGCTGTCTGCTGTATGACCGGCTCACACCCCAATACACCATCACATCCAGCCCCCAATCATGTCTACACGGTGCTGTCTGCGCCATGACCGGCTCACACCCCAATACACCACCACATCCAGCCCCCCATCATGTCTACACGGTGCTGTCTGCTGTATGACCGGCTCACACCCCAATACACCATCACATCCAGCCCCCCATCATGTCTACACGGTGCTGTCTGATGTATGACCGGCTCACACCCCAATACACCATCACATCCAGCCCCCCATCATGTCTACACGGTGCTGTCTGCTGTATGACCGGCTCACACCCTCCTCCGAGCTCCGCACCCGGCTCTCACCTCTCTCTCTCCCGGTGTCTGTCTCACACTCTTCCCCACGTGCCGCCGGCTCTCTATCCAATCAGCGCACTCGTTACTCCGAAGCCGGTGGTGCGAGCGCTTTGAATTCTGGGAGTTGTGGTATTTTTGTCTACTTTTTACTATAGAAGACTATTGTGACGCCACTACATATCCCAACATGCTCCGCGGCCCCGCCATGCTATTGTACGTACGTCATGCAGAGCAAATCCTCCGGCAAGGATGTGTGCACCAAGAATATCATTCCCCTTCCAGCTAGTGTGACATTTATTACAGTCACCTCATTCACAGTCCCCCTCTCACCCAGTGTCACCTCATTCACAGTCCCCCCGTCACCAAGTGTCACCTCATTTACAGTCCCCTCTCACCCAGTGTCACCTCATTTACAGTCCCCCCCTCACCCAGTGTCACCTCATTCACAGCCCCCCCTCACCCAGTGTCACCTCATTCACAGTCCCCCCCTCACCAAGTGTCACCTCATTCACAGTCCCCCTCTCACCCAGTGTCACCTCATTCACAGTCCCCCCCCTCACCCAGTGTCACCTCATTCACAGCCCCCCCTCACCCAGTGTCACCTCATTTACAGTCCCCCCTCACCCAGTGTCACCTCATTCACAGTCCCCCTCTCACCCAGTGTCACCTCATTCACAGTCCCCCCCTCACCCAGTGTCACCTCATTTACAGTCCCCCCTCACCCAGTGTCACCTCATTCACAGTCCCCCTCTCACCCAGTGTCACCTCATTCACAGTCCCCCCCTCACCCAGTGTCACCTCATTTACAGTCCCCCTCACCCAGTGTCACCTCATTCACAGTCCCCCCGTCACCAAGTGTCACCTCATTTACAGTCCCCTCTCACCCAGTGTCACCTCATTTACAGTCCCCCCCTCACCCAGTGTCACCTCATTCACAGCCCCCCCTCA